>NC_090265.1:1705871881-1706044381 GCF_040414725.1 Anabrus simplex | reverse complement strand
AGAGTGTCACTGGAATGAAAGATGACAGGGAAAACCGGAGTATCCGGAGAAAAATCTGTCCCACCTCTGCTTTGTTCAGCACAAATCTCACTTGGAGTGACCGGGATTTGAACCATGGAACCCAACGGTGAGTGGCCGGCGCGCTGCCGCTTGAGCCTCGAAGGCTAAATAAACTGAATGAGGGTGAGAGAATTTGTTTCCTTATTTTCTCACTGAGCCTGAATACAGACTTGATAATTAGTATCTTAATTTATTTACATGATTTACATGGGTAAGGGAAACTCCATTGTTGATGTTTACATTGAGATTAGTTTGTTATTGTAATGTCTCGTGATTTTAATATGTAACAAGTCAAGTTGACAGCAGTGATGTGCCATTAAAAAAAGAGGATAGGACGGCGATGTTTGCTTTTCAGTGACTAGTCTTACGTGCTGAGGACCGATTCAAGACATCTTCTGCGGTGCCGTTCACATATTCTAACTCCTTGAAGCGATCTATCCATAGATTTTTTGGTGGCTGGCCTTCAGTCTCCAGACGCATGGCTGTTCTCGCTCTTTTCTGCGAACGACGTGCCCATACCTTCTATATTTTCGTAGTTCTTCTACAATTAGCGCGACTCTCTGACATCATCGCTCCTTGCGCTAGTCCAAGGCTCAGTCGGATTAAGACAAAGGTTATAAAATTTAGGCGTGGAGGGGACATATCAAGAACAGATATCCTCTATTGTGGCAACGATTGGCTGGAGGTGGTAAACTCCTATAAGTACTTGGGACTAACCTTACAAGTAACAGGAAAAACCTTCAGCAATCATATAGAAGAAAGATGCACAGCTGTGGTTAAAACAATATTCGATATAAGGAAAACTGAGAAACTCTCGCTAGGAACAGCTGTACGTCTCTTTTATATTAAGATAGCACCAATCGTCTGCTATGCAATCAGTAAGATATGTCTCTACCTTACCGTGACAACTAGAAGAGATTGGTCAAGGCAAAGTACTTGAAACAGGTCTTTGGTCTCTCGAGAACAACGTTGACACGACCAGTGTATCGAATGCCTGCCACCGACTCCTTTATCTGGGAGCTGATACCGATCAACGGCATAGAAGATACAGCCGCATATGAATCTCACATCAGAGATGCTGGGGAGCATTGATCAACACTTGTACTTAATACCTGCACTTAATTCAAGCGAATGGAAGAAGCCTAACTTTGCAATGTTGCACGTTTTCACCAGGACCGCGGCTCGCGGCTTTCACTACAGGATCTGTGGCCAAAGACGATTTCACCAGTCATCTTCTCAGTGTTTCTGCACTTTCCGCGGACAGCAATGTGAACACATACTGTTTTGTGTAGCAAGGACTAATTCACTAGCGTACTATGCAGATGGCAGGAACTTTATGTAATTGTATTATTTGTACACAGTGTGTTTAATAAATCCTTGTTTTGATGCAGTGCAGGACCTGCTTATGGTTTGCTGTTGCTGGCCGGCACTCCAAACCGTATAGGGCGACTGTTGTGTGTACCTTCGATTTGAGGCGTAGCGGCATCCGACGATTACACAGGACACTAATGACGTCATTTGGCGCGAGTCGGACTTATGGTGACATGCAAGACATGTGAGATATTCAGTTCAATATAAATTTATTTACAACTTGCAGATGATAACTACAGTGAGAGTCGGATGGCAACGTGGTGGGCAATTATCTTATCTATACTAATATTATAAAGAGGAAAAATTTGTTTATTTGTTTGTAACAGATAGACTGAAAAACTATTGAACCGATTATAACAAATTACTTCACCGAGCTCGATAGCTGCAGTCGCTTAAGTGCGGCCAGTATCCAGTAATCGGGAGATAGTGGGTTCGAACCCCACTGTCGGCAGCCCTGAAGATGGTTTTCCGTGGTTTCCCATTTTCACACCAGGAAAATGCTGGGGCTGTACCTTAATTAAGGCCACGGCCGCTTCCTTCCCATTCCTAGACCTTTCATATCCCATCGTCGCCATAAGACATATCTGTGTCGGTGAGACGTAAAGCAAATAGAAAAAAAAATTACTTCACGTATAGAGAGCTACATTGCCAGTGAGTAACATGGGCTGTGTATTTTATTTTCAAAACAATTCGAGAGGCGGGGCGACGGGGGGAGATATAAAAATATAAAAATAATATGCTAGTTTAGGCGAAATCGAATTTGTCGTACAAAGACGAGACAAAGCTCATTTTAAGCCCCTTGATGCAAAGAACAAAACTCGGTAAGCCCTACGGGCCCGAAAACCACTTTTAAGATCCTAAAACCAACCGTTATGGAGATATTGGCAACACACTAACCCTGCTATAGGAATCGGACATAGAAATGAACTGCCGTAACCATGGCAAAATCAGCTCCAGTATTCTTACAGCAGCGAGATTATCTACAATATATCACAAAAACCTAACATGTTACAGACATGAAAATTGGTATTCGGAATCTCCTTTAAAAATACAAAGTTTTGTTTTCAGAAAATCCACTTAAGCGGTGAAGGGTGGGGGTGGGGCTTGACAAAAGTGAGGAAGAATTGAATTCTTTATATGAGTATATTTTCTATTTACTTTGTACATACACATGTGTTTGCTTTATATTTGTGTACTTACTAAGAAAGAGGCATTGCAAAAACGAGTAAAATAATTGACAATAATCGATTTTCATATCTAATCCATTGTTTTTGTGTTGCTGAGATGAATGGTGACACTCTGAATACCGTTTAAATCCACGTTCAGCCCCCAACGGGACATGGGCTGAGATGGAATGAATAGTAAATAGTCTAAAATGACAGAGATTAGTATTGAATCTACAGATTTTGGGTTCGCAAGGCTGACTGGTAACAGTCGTAATGACAGTTATAATCATGTACTCCACATCTAGAGCGCGAAAGTTAAATACATACAATTATCACTCATTATTTTATGAAAGGATCATAAACTTCCCAAACAATTCGGGCTTCCGCATGGACAAAGTTTTAATCGAAAATGAAATAATGTAATCGAGCACATATAAATAACTTTGAAACGACGTAATAGATCATAAAACATCCAACAACATCTCAATAAGGAATTATACAAAAATCACTTCACACCTAATTAACAAGTAATACAAATCTTGAAGGTATAATAAAAAAACCGTCCGGGCAACGCCGGGTACTACAGCTAGTCAATAAATAACTATTAAAGAAAAAATTTTTATTTTTACAACTGTTATGTTAATTTTGTGGCTGGTCGCCTAGTGACACGGATGGCAAATTATACAGGGCTAATTGTACAGGGGTATGACAACTCAATGGCAAAACGCCAGGAATTCGGAGAGAAAAAGGAAAGGGTATGGTAACATAGGTCTGGAAATGCATAATTGCGGAGTTATCTGACCTTTATTTGGCCACCACGCTCTCCTGACCTGAAGCTGCGTAACTTTTACCTTTAAGGACACGTAAAGTCTATCGTGGATCCGACTGCTGTTGATGACCATCGCATTGTGAGAGCCTGTTCATACTACACCAAAATTTTAGATCGTGTTCGCCACCCAGTGAGAAGACAGGGTGGAGATCACATTGAACATTTCATCTGACATGTGAACGTAGTGCTCCAGTTCGTGTTACTGATGCATTCAGTGTAACAGTGTTTGGAGTGTCGGATTGTACTAAGTTTGATAAAGGTCGGATAACTGCAATTAAGCATTTTCAGAGCTTTGCTCTAATACCATTTCTTCTTATCTTCATATGAGGAATTGTCTCCTTGCGTTATGTCTTAGAGTTATGTTGCACACTGCATAGCCCGAGCATACTCTGTTTCAATACATATAGTAATTAAAAGAATGGTGTCAAATATCCCTATGGGAAAATCGAAAGATCGTAAATGTCTCCCGGTTATGGCCATCTGTCAAGGACTGCTAAATTTCAGATGATCGCCAGCCATAAGACATAGCCTGCACGGTTGTTAGGTAACACTGTCTGGTCTTTTATCCATATCTTACATCACAGACTACATGATTGCTAGGTAGCACTGTCTGGCCACCGATCCATACATTATATCATAGACTGCAGGGTTGTTAGATAACATTGTCTGGTCATCCATCCATAACTTAATTTACCTCATAGCCTGTACGGAAGCTAGGTAACATTTTCTGGCCATCCCTCCATATTTTACATCACAGCTTGCACGGTTGCTAGGTAACATTGTCTGGTCATCCATCCATAACTTAATTTACCTCATAGCCTGTACGGATGCTAGGTAACATTTTCTGGCCATCCATCCATACTTTACATTGCAGCCTGCACGGTTGCTAGGTAACATTGTCTGGCCATCCCTCCATACTTTACATCACAGCCTGCATGGTTGCTAGGTGACATTGTCTGGCCATCCCTCCATCCATCCACGGTTGCTAGAGCACACTTCTGTTACACATTTTGTTACATAAACTATTTCGTTACACACATTTTTGTATGAACGCTAGCTCTAAAACGTATTTATGTCAATTGAACACCATGTAACATCTTCCCTAATTTTCTTAAGTCTACCACAATGCTACCATTCAACCGGACGAAGATTAAGTTTATTAACTTTAAGTATTTATAAATATAGTGTTATATTATTTATACAATGAAAATATATTGTTTTATTTTAAACTATATAAATGGAGAAATGTTAATGGAATTAAACCATTAAAATGTAAAGTTAGCAGCTTTAATTTGATGAACACATATCTTTAATTGGAAATAAATTTCAATCTCTTTTCATCATGGGTCATAATGTCCGACTCGTTGGCTGGACGGTAAGCGTACTGGCATTCGGTTCAGAGGGTGCCGGGTTCGGTTCCCGGCCTGATAGTAGATTTTAACCTTAATTGATTAATTCCTACGGCACGGGGGCGGAGTGTATGTGTTGTCTTCATCATCATTTCATCCTCATCACGACGCGCAGGTCACCTACGGGAATCAAATAGAAAGACCTTCACCTGGCGAGCCGAAACCGTCCTGGAATATCCCGGCACTAAAAGCCATACGACATTTCATTATGGGTGATAATCACACTTCGAAATCGATATAAAACAATTAAGAATTCTGAACGTTTTAGACCTCAGATGACGTTCCTTAGAAAGTGATGAAAGTCACAACTTTCTCAGGTGAATAGGTGGAACGTAGAAGTATAGAATTTCCATGTTTGGTGAAGAAATCTGATACTGGTAAGGTTGAAAGAGACGAGCAGGCACGTAAAGACTGAGAATGTACCTTTTTCCAAATTCCCTCATTTCAGGAGCACGATGCTTTTTATTTCTAGTACATCATTCATCGTAAGTGGGTCAAACATTTCACAATATTTTCACACATTTCATGTATGCTACAATAAAATACTAAGAGTCCGATACTCACGACTTTCTCCTTTCCTTTCAAGGCGAATCACTACTTGACAACCATGCCGTCTTAACACGAATCTGAAGAGGGATAGAAAGAGTTACGAATCTCCGAAAAAAAGGTATTAGCAAATGAAGTGGAATGGCTACGAAGAGCGTGAAAGGGAGAAGTTTGGCACAGTTAAAAGCCAAGTTTCCTCAAGGGCCTCCCTCTTAGTCACTTATCACGTGGATGGGTGGAGATGGATGGATGGATGGATGGATGGATGGATGGATGGATGGATGGATGGATGGATGGATGGATGGATGGATGGATGGATGGATGGATGGGTGGGTGGGTGGATAGAGATGGATGGATGGATGGGTGGGTGGATGGGTGGGTGGGTGGATAGAGATGGATGGATGGATGGATGGATGGATGGATGGATGGATGGATGGATGGATGGATGGATGGATGGATGGATGGATGGATGGGTGGGTGGGTGGGTGGGTGGGTGGGTGGGTAGAGATGGATGGATGGATGGATGGATGGATGGATGGATGGATGGATGGATGGATGGATGGATGGATGGTAAGTTTCGTGTACGTTTCTGTTCAGAATACAAGCATATATATCCACGAAGTCAAGCAAATGGGAAAATAAAGTAAGATACCACTTTCTGAATTTCTACGTACTTCTGATGTTTTCCAGCATATATTTGAAGCAATTGCGCAATACACATGGATTTTGGTGTGCATAACACTCTTCCTTTCAAATCGATTGATGTTTGATTTAGGAATGTAACATTGCTATCAACTTTGAATACACCAGAGTTTAACTCATGAGGAATCTTCTTCTGGACTTGTACGGTGTATCTTTCCCATTTTTAGATGATTTGGAAATTTGGAGTTTGGTACTCTACTTCTTTGCGAAGTTCCAACGGTGTATTATTGAAGAGATAAACTATTAGCGGCACCTGTCAAAGTGTAATTTGTAGCTTCTTGTTTTGGTATTTCTCGAACCAATTGGCAACAGAATTTGCACTTTCTCCTAAATCGGGCTCATCACAAAATTGAAATTTTGGATCATTCTGCGTTTAATGTATATTTAAATTTTGTGATCAGAATCCATTTCTCCACATAAAGTAGTAGAATTTTTTTTTATCCTGGGGATCATCTTTCATGTTCATTTAATGTGATATCTTAGTTTTTTTGCGGATTTGTTCAACAAATGAATGTCTTCTCTTACTGAAACAGTTAAAAACTTCCTGTCCAAGTGATCAACTACAATTCGGCCTTGTTTTTATCTTATTGTGGATATCATCACATGACTTTGGTGATGTATTTACATTCTTACTAACAACTAAATTAAGTTCAATACTTTCCCATTCATCGCTATTAGTTTTATCGAGACATCACCTTCAAGAACTCGAAGTCATCACCACTCTATCAGCAGAATTATCGAAGGTACATGACGATATGTATGTCTTCTGCTGACAAAATACATGTCTCCTCAGTTGACACTAATCAGGTGTCAATTTGAATGTTCGGCTCAACCACAGGCGTTGTCTAAAGCAATATTTAACGTGGATTTTACACTTTGACTCAGCGTGTGATAAATAACTTAACTACACAGTGTTCTCAAGGGTTTCGTACAAATTTTTAAGGAGCTCATATACAGGCCCGCATTGTAAACTATTGACAAGATTTTTAAGTCAATGTGACTGAAAGACTACCTCCCTAGACCATAGCCTCATTTGTGGTCCTGGTCCTACCGTTATAATCCAGGATTACAGCGGGCTCTGACCTACTGACAAATTAACGACAGTCGTGATGTCATTCAGTAGTATGATTTGCATAACTACCGAATATGTTTGGCAGTAATGCTCCACTCCTTATGACCTTATGCGCCAATAAATTATCGATATTTGTGTTCATTTTGTATTCGAGCTTGACCTAGCGGCATTTATGATCCACGGTGACTATAGCAAGCCTGAGAGCAATATTGTACACTTGATATGATAAGAGGTCCACGTGTAACTCAGAGCAACCAGATATTTCTTGCCGCATGCGTAAATCGAACGAATGAATAGTGTACACAAACACAAGCCATTATTAGAAGACCTAATTCAGTTTTAGGAACATATTTTTCATATCACGAAATTCTCCAGTGTCTAATTTCTCTTAAAACTATAAAACTCCTCTACCATCATCTCCATTTTATTTGCCACCCTGTTATAACTTTTGTTGTTCTTTTGTAGAAATCACTTTCTCGACTTGTGTCATCCTTAGGAACCAGCTCCGGGGACTTACGTCCAATAATAATAATAATAATAATAATAATAATAATAATAATAATAATAATAATAATAATAATAATAATAATAATAATAATAATAATAATAATAATAATAATAATAATAATAATAATAATAATTTTAATCGACCATATCACTGCAGACTGCCAAGTACTTGCCTCCGGAGAATACACGAGATGGCACAAACATATCTCGGGAATTATATACCAGGCAGTTGTTCAAGAAAACCAATTAACTCAGGAGCGTATCCCTTATTACAAGTACCATCCAACACCACTCCTGGAGAACGAGTCGATTAAGCTTTATTGGGACACTGCTGAAGTGACAGACAAAACAGTCAACCATAACAGACCACACATCATACTGGCAAACAAGAAAACTGTGACAATTTTCATTATTGACATCGCAATCCCCAATGACACCAACATTGATAGGAAGTACCATGAAAAAGTCTGCAAGTACAAAGAACTTGCAGAAGAGATCAGGAGGATCTGGAAGATGAAACTGGTACGGATAGTCCCTGTGATTCTGTCAGTCAACGGCCTCATTCCACACATACTTCACAAGAGTCTGCACCACGAACCTACTACGCTGGCGTTGCAGGGGGAGAAGTGATACTCCCACGTGGCGCGTTTCAGGTGGCGGATAGGGGGGTTCTAACCGGCTTGCCGGCGGACTTGAGGGAAATAAAATACCTCTCGCGGACCAAACACACAACCCCCTGTGGGTGGGGAACGCAGAGGATGAAAACACCCACGGTATCCCCTGCCTGTCGTAAGAGGTGACTAAAAGGGGCGACCAAGGTATGATCCAAATAGAACCATGAGACTACTTGTAATTAGTACCATCACGCAGGGAACACCATGGGTCGCATTTACTTGCACGTAGTACCACCATGTTAAATACGCAATAGGTTTGTGATTAGTAGCGACAGCGTGTGAATCAGGAGGTGGGTCCTGCAGAACCTGTGATTCGTACCCCTATATGAGCGACACAATGGGATTAGCGCCACCATGGTTCTGCTTTACCTATGCTCAGTTCCCACTGTGTGAGGAATTCCACGGGATAGTACGAGTCCCTGTGGTTAGTCCACTTATGTGAGGAGCGCCATAGGTTTGCGTTGCATGTAAATAGCGCCGCAATGTGCGAAACACAATAGGTCTGTGTTACATGTGCGCATTACACTACCTGTGAATAGTACCATAACGTGTGGCATACCGCGAGTCTCCGCTACTTTTGATTAGTACTGCAATATTACACATAGCATGGTTCTACTTTCCTAGCGATAAATACCATTATGAGGGGCCGATGACCTGGATTTTGGACCCGTTTTGACTATAAGCATAATCGATTCAGCAACGTGTTATAGAAGCAGTTCCTTGGTTAGTAATACTATTGTTTTGTGCCAGCTTCTGTGCATGTGTGGCACTGTGGGTCATTTCCACTGATCGTTTTAAATTCATATCCGTCCATCCATTCATTCTTTGTCCTCACGCTTTGAATTCTGGTCAGTGGAGGATTTTGGAATTTTAAGTTTTCATTTCATTTCGTCTCATTTCGTACCATTAGGGGCCGATGACCTCGATGTTAAGCCCCTTTAAACAACAAACATCAATCATCAATCAAGAGTCTGCAAGAACTGGGTCTTCCACCGAACATCTACAAAATTATGCAACATTCTGTCCTTCTGTCAACATGCAACATTTTGCGATCGTTCCTCTCGCAAGAATGAAGATCCCGTGATCTAGAGTTTTGTATACACCTGTACATCAATGTTTGTGTTATAATATGTAAATAATACTTTAATTATTGTAAGACACTTGGTGCATCCTGCGCCCCGTTACTACCCATATTCCTGTGGAGAAGTGTATAATAATAATAATAATAATAATAATAATAATAATAATAATAATAATAATAATAATAATAATAATAATAATAATAATAATAATAATAATAATAATAATAATAATAATAATTTACATTTATTTATTTATATTTATTTATTTATTTGTTTATTTATTTATTTATTTATTTATTTATTTATTTATTTATTTATTTATTTATTTATTTATTTATTTATATCTTATCTAAAATACATTTGAAAATATTTAATAGGATATTATACATTATCCTTGCAGTTATTTACACCTGAAAAGCACTTAATATGTTTATCTGCCAGTGAAGTTGTTTCATAGTTTTATACACTGTTGCAATCCCTGCTGTTTATAACGTTAATAAGGTTTATACATTTACATTAGCATAATTAGGATGGTCATTTGTCCTGTGATGTGGGTTTTTATCAATCCCTGAACGTATCATTCAAAATAGAAACGCCTGTGGTACATTTTTCATCCAAGAGCAAATATTCAAAATGTAATTTTATTTTCTATGACTCATTGTTTCACATTATTATTTTATTGATATTTTATCAAGTGTGCCAATTTTGAGGGCAACTTGTTCAAAAATTTATGAACTGCAACTTTTGGTGTTCTGGATTCATATTTGTTGCAGTACCCGATGATCTGAAAATAACTTCTATGCCTCAGTTTTGTTCCATGTGTATGTTCATTTACAATTCTACATTGTGGCTTCCAGTAATTTTATTTAATTATGTTGTATATGTAAAGATTTTTAACTCTCTAGAACCTTCCTTTTGGTACATCCCATAAGCTAAGTATTCCTCTGTTTTTGTACCAAAAGGATGTCTACACAATGAGATTTTATAACATTTGTAACATGTTTATGTCTGTAACAGAAGCCGATCCCCATTCACTTACACCATGCGATATAAGTGACTCAGCAAGTGAATGATAAACCATTTAATAATAATAATAATAATAATAATAATAATAATAATAATAATAATAATAATAATAATAATAATAATAATAATAATAATAATAATAATAGCTCAATCCTTCCTCACCCTACACTTTCTTAAAATAGACAGTTAAGAGTTTTTTTTTTGCATCTTTCAAACTCTCACTGTAAAAATCTGGACCAAGAATACACATTTTGGACATGTATATATACCTTAGGATGCACTCAGAAACTTACGGGGTTCATTTAATAATAGCATTCTCCGACTAGACAGGAGACTTTTGTTTAAGTTTGTTACTTAAATGGAGATTGGTGGTTTTTCTTTTAAAGAGAAGTGCAACGAGATACAGTAATTGCCTTATGTTTAGTACAATTGCCGGCTCCGTGGTGTAGGGGTAGCGTGCCTGCTTCTGACCCGGAAGACCCAAGTTCGATTTCCGGCCAGGTGTGGGACTTTCAGGTGGATCTGAGGGCTTGTTCGAGGTTCACTCAGCCTATGTGATTACAATTGAAGAGCTATCTGACGATGAGGTGGAGGGACCGATCTAGATAGCCAAGAATAACGGCCGAGAGGATTCGTCGTGCCGACCGCATGGCTGAGCAGCGGTCGCTTGGTAGGCCATGGCCCTTTGGGGCTGCTGGGCCATGGGGTTTGGTTTGGTTTAGTAAAGGAAACACGTGTCGTCATCCCGACGTGGTGCAGCTATTTTCAAGCACACCCTCATTGGAGCTGAACTGCATGTACCATATTAGCCGCGTATCAGCCCTCCTGCCATTCTTAAATTTCTGGCAGCACCGGGAATCAAACCCGGGCCCCCGAGGACGGCAGTTAATAACACTAACCGTTACGCTACAGAGGAGGTCAAAGTAAACTCGTTTTCTCATACCGAGGTAGCGCAGCTCTTTTCAAGCACACCCTCATTGGAGCCGAGTTGCATGTGCCATTTCAACCACATACCAGCCTTCTTGCTATTCTTAAATTCTGGCAGTACCGGGAATCGAACCCGGGCCCCCGAGGACGGCAGTTAATAACACTAACCGTTACGCTATAGAGGAGGTCAAAGTAAACTCGTTTTCTCATACCGAGGTAGCGCAGCTCTTTTCAAGCACACCCTCATTGGAGCCGAGTTGCATGTACCATTTCAACCACATACCAGCCTTCTTGCTATTCTTAAATTCTGGCAGTACCGGGAATCGAACCCGGGCCCCGAGGACGGCAGCTAATAGCGCTACGGAGGCGGACGTTTCGGTTTAGTACAATTATGGAAGAAACAGAAACATATTTTGCCGTTTGAACAATGCTTATATGGACTGAGGAAAGGAAAGGAGTCAAGAAAAGCTTGTACTGTAGCATGAAAGTTTTCTTAGACTCGGAAATCTAATAATGTCGTTGTCAGAATGAGGAGGTAAAACGAGCAATATCAGACTCGGCTAGAAGTGCAGAACAAGGTTTCCAAGTTCAGAACCCCTGGAGTTATTTCTTATATTGTGTGTACCACTTACAGCTGAGTATGTAGGGTGGCCTGAGGTAACAAGGTCTTCGGTAAAGTAGGTTTCATTCCAAACTCCGGACGTGTCTGCAACCTCTCTCCTTTACCTGTCCAGTGGGTTGGCCTGCTCTTGAATGTTACAGGTTCATATTAGAAGCAAACGAGTCTTGCGACTATATGACTTTTAAAATTTTTCTGGCCTTTTCCTCAATTTTCTTTGGATCGGCAGTTGGGAGGATTTGGCCCATATTATGGAAGGATGCCCTTCCTGAAACCAAAGCATATGGAGGAATATATTCACTACCGTGTTCTTCTGTGGCACTGAGTTGCACGTACCTGAAGCACGCTGTACATTGGCATTTTTTCTTTTTTTTACGATTTGCTTTACGTCACACCGACGTAGATAGGTCTTATGGTGACGATTGGATAGGAAAGGGCTAGAAGTGGGAAGGAAGTGACCGTGGCTTTAATTAATGTACAGCCCTAGCATTTGCCTAGTTTGAAAATGGGAAACCAGGACCGCCAACAGTGGGGTTCGAACCCATTATCTTCCAGATGTTAGCTCATAGCTGTGCACGCCCCTAACCGCACGGCCAACTCACCTGGTGTTCATTGGATTGTTGTAGACGTGTTTATTTTCCATTTTCTTCATTCCATTACTCCTTTAGAGTAGATCGTCCCGCTGCACGGAGGAAACAGAGAGGTTGCCGATACAAGGGAGTTTGGATTGAAAGTCAACTCCATTGAAGTCCCTTTTGTCTACCGTAACCTACTGAGCTGTACGTACCTGAAGCATGCTGTACTATATATTGGTATTATTGTAGACGTGGTTATTGCTATTTGCTCGTGATTGATTGTATTCAGTTTATTTTTACGGAGGATTTATTTTGAGGTTATGAGGCTAACCGCATGGACGAATGTATTCTACATCCTAATAGCTCCACTATCAATCAAACTGGTAAATATAACAAACGTGGAGAGAAAAGTTCGACTGGATCGACAAGGATAAGTTCATAGTGTGTAATGTAGGACTGACGACTATTTCAAGTCCGAACAGTTGGGTGAGCTGACACATATGTTAAGAAGGCAAGAACCCCTAAGTAAATAAAACACCCATTCAAAATTGAAATACAGTATTTCATCAGAATTTTTAGTTATAATCTACAATCTGTATAAAAATCAGTCTGCAGTGATAAGAATCGAGGGCTTTGAAAAAGAAGCAGCAATCCAGAAAGGAGTGAGGCAAGGCTGCAGTTTGTCCCCTCTCCTTTTCAATGTTTACATAGAACATGCAGTAAAGGAAATCAAAGAGAAATTTGGAAAGGGAATCACAGTCCAAGGAGAGGAAATCAAAACCTTGAGATTTGCCGATGATATTGTTATTTTATCTGAGACTGCAGAAGATCTCGAGAAGTTGCTGAATGGTATGGATGAAGTCCTGGGTAAGGAGTACAAGATGAAAAATATATAAGTCCAAAAAAATGTAATGGAGTGCAGTCGAACGAAGGCAGATGATGTAGGAAATATTAGATTAGGAAAGGAAGTCTTAAAGGAAGTAGATGAATATTGTTACTTGGGTAGTAAAATAACTAACGATGGCAGAAGTAAGGAGGACATAAAATGCAGACTAGCACAAGCAAGGAAGAGCTTTCTTAAGAAAAGAAATTTGCTCACTTCAAACATTGATATCGGAATTAGAAAGATGTTTTTGAAGACTTTCGTGTGGAGCGTGCATTGTATGGAAGTGAAACATGGACGATAACTAGCTCAGAAAGAAAGAGAATAGAAGCTTTTGAAATGTGGTGTTACAGAAGAATGCTGAAGGTGAGATGGATAGATGCGATCACAAATGAAGGGGTACTGAATCGAATTGATGAGAGGAGATCGATTTGGCTAAATTTGACGAGAAGAAGAGATAGAATGATAGGACACATCTTAAGACACCCAGGACTTGTGCAGTTGGTTTTTGAAGGAAGTGTAGGTGGTAAGAACGGTAGGGGTAGACCAAGGTATGAATATGACAAGCAGATTCGAGCAGATGTAGGATGCAATAGTTACGTAGAAATGAAAAGGTTAGCACAGGATAGGGTGACATGGAGAGCTGCATCAAACCAGTCTATGGACTGATGACTCAAACAACAACAACAATCATCACGGAATGTCCACTGACTTATCTAACCAGCACCTGGGAATATTATTTTATGAACAGTGTAAACTTAAATACACAATGTTGCCAAATTATTGATTTCTGTCAAATTATATTTAATCTAATATAGAGAAGAAGATTGTTACATTGCAATGAGCTTGTTTTTACTTTAAATACATTTTACTGTATGTACTTCCGATATGTAGCATGGCATAAATAATTTTGAGGATGCACGTATGTGCACTACTACTATTATTGATAAAAATGGAAAGAAAAACTGCCTGTAGCTTCTAATGTCTGGAATTTGTGTCTGGTTTGTATACTAATTATTCATTAGGTATTTTGTAATAATTTAGTCATTTTTGAAAAAGCAAAGGTTTTCAGAAAGGAGTGATGTGGGGTCTGAAAGTTACCGGACATGTGTGATTTCTCAAATAAATATACTATTGACAGCAAAAATCATAATAAAATAAGGTTCAATGCTTATCAACATTCAAACACACTAAATATCACATTTTTAGTTTGTCTTTAAATTTCACTTCATACGACAACATTAAAGTAAAAATTCAGAGCATTTTCCAACTTTGTCCGTCTTAACAATATCATTTATTACAGATACTCAGGATCATCCTCCCTGTTAACATAACGCCAAGAATATGTCTTATTATGCCTGTCATTGAAGTTACTCAGATATGTCCTACCTATTAACAGTAGGCTAAATTTTCAATTCAAGGACCGAGCTCGATAGCTGCAGTCGCTTAAGTGCGGCCAGTATCCAGTATTCGGGAGATAGTAGGTTCGAACCTCACTGTCGGCAGCCCTGAAAATGGTTTTCCGTGATTTCCCATTTTCATACCAGGCAAATTTTGGGGCTGTACCTTAATTAAGGCCACGGCCGCTTCCTTTCCACTCCTAGCCCTATCCTGTTCCCCCGTCGCCATAAGACCTATCTGTGTCGGTGCGACGTAAAGCAACTAGCAAAAAAAATATTTTTTTCAAGGTCCCAATAAAACTCTTATAATGAGGCTGTCATGTATGCTTTCTGTCTGAAAGTACGTATAATTTGAACATATATGCATTAAACCTATTTTGTCCGAAAATGTACATGTGTGGTTTCTCAAATAACTAATTCATTTTATCCAGGCGGATTTCCAATTCTCACCCAACGTTCTGAAGCATGTCTTGAGCGACGTTTCCGATGGTGTTATCCGATCGTTACGGGAGATATCAGTATTGTAAATTGTAGAAAAGAGATATGTAGGCTTATTTAAACTAGAATTCCATTATCTTACTCCATTGATCTCTATAGAGATCAGTGTCTTACTCATACGTAAGAAACATTGAATTGAAATATAAATTCAAAGAATGGGATATCATAATCAAATATAGACTACACCATGTATAACCTGGTAGGCCTAATTTAGTATGATTGTGCTACTGTAGTTATTAATGGTGTGTCCAGTTAATAAAATCAGTTTAAAAACCTCTGAATGGTAATACAAAGGAGAAACCTCATACAGTGACAGGAATACTCTAAAACCAAAGCATCATTTCATAGAAGTGAGATAGGAACCGATATTCCATTAATTTATTAATGTGACACGTACGGTACTGCATTGAAATGATATACAGTCAAAAGAAGGTAGATCATAATCATTACGAAGAGGCTAAACTTCGTCGCCGATTAATGCAATAATCTTCGAAGTCATTTATTTAAATGGTCTTAGACCGCTCCAACTCGTTCTTCGAATAATCGTTTTTTGCCCTTCTTTTTTAGGTTGTCATGCCGGTATTACATATGGAACCTCTTATTCCGCTCAAAAAACGTACAGGAGATACTATAGGTGATGAATGAATAACATTATGCTCGACATCGTTCAGAAGAGCGAAATACTGCTACACGCTGCTGACTTAATCGTTAACGTAAACGCCACGTTAAAACTTAAACTAACGCTCCGTTATCGTATTTTAAACTGTGGTTGATGAAACTGGCCCTAAATGCCGGATTTAAGGGGTACCGATTCGGGGTATATAGAGCAAGCTCACACCCCTTTCCTTGCTATTAGACAAAATTAGCTTCAAAGTTCTTTGCGACTACCATTTCAATAATATCTTGTAGCAGGCCTACGCTGTATGCAAGAGGAGGGAGTAATTTGCTGTCCAGCGCAGTTTCAAAGCAAACATATTTGAAGGTTCCCCCGGAATAAGGGTCTATGCCACAAAAATAAAATGTTCAGGAAACAGAAAAAACGTCTGAATAATGAGAAAATGAAAAATATATATTTTGAATTAAATCAGAATGCTTAAAGACCACTTGAAAACCGAATCATCACAAATTAACCTCATTAATGTATTAAAAAAGCTCTTTCTCATTTTGAAATCATGGAATAAGGGTCTAAACCACATTTTCACAGTTTAATACAGTGTTACTTATTGCGAGATATAGTCACACATCTTCATAGGCCATTCTTTTTTCTTTCTTAATGGGCAGTGTTGAGCCCTAGAGTTGTGGCAGTACTTGAGGCAGGAATAGTGGCTGATTACGTCTGTTCTTGACACCTTCAACTAAGGCATATCTTTCCCGAGGAGCAATGAAATTGTGGCATCTTCCCATAAACACAGATGTGGGGTCATCTTCAGAAAACTTCAGTCACATTCCTTGAGTAACCTTGAATTTAAGGTCTTTGACCAACATTTCGCGTCTTTGAAGTCAGAACTCAAGGACAGACAGACTAAACATGCCTGAAAAAGATATTTTACATACCTGCAGTGAACTACTGTCACTAACTTTTGCTGGAACGTGGTATTCAAAAGAAGGTTTCCGACGTGAAGTGGCATCTGTTCTCTGATTACACCTCCTTTTCGGTTCAGAGATTTTGAGGCACTTATTCACAAGAAACAAAGACTGCTCATTAAGGTCCATGGTATAGTATTCTGTACACTACTGCTCCTTTTCACAGTCAGTGAGCTGATTACACCCATTCTCGTTACAGAACTCTGGATCATACGCACGGCCCCGAAACAACGAAGCAGAAAATTATTAAAATGTTATAACCTATACCAATTTTTTTGTTATTTGCTTTACGTAGCACCGACACAGGTAGGTCTTGTGGCGAAGATGGGATAGGAAAGACCTAGGAATGGCAGGGAAGCGGCCGTGGCCTTAATGAAGGTACATCCCCAGCATTTGCGTGGTGTGAAAATGGGAAACCACGGAAAACCATCTTCAGGGCTGCCGACAGTGGGGTTCGAACCCACTATCTCCCAATTACTGGATACTGGCCTCATTTAAGCGACTGCAGCTATCGAGCTCGGTCTATACCATTTTACCGTAATGATAAAATGAATGCTTTGTATAATGCATTATGTATTAAACAATGGCCAAATTTATTCTAAGGACCTTCCTTAGCACAACATAACCCATTTATTATAGACCCTTATTCCACTCACCTGTTGTAGTCTCGTTTTTGCTTCTGTTATAACGCCTTTCGTTGTTGTATAAGCCTCACTCCTATTTCGTTTCCTTTTACGTTCATTATCCTTCCAGTTATCCAGATTTATCTTAGTTTTTCTGGTTTTATTCAAGTTTTTTTTAACTCGTTGGACGAAACATTCAACACAGTGGCATCCATCTTCAATGAGTGGCATAGACCCTTCTTCCAGACAAAGATGTTTTTTAACAGACAAATGACCTATTTCTGTTAAAGTTATGACTATCATAGTTCGTATGCAATAACCTGAGATGATATAGGCCCTTATTCCGCAAAAACTCAACTTGCTGAAAAATATGGTTTGACCCTTCTTCCGGGGGGGGGGCTTCATTTCTTAGAACTTAAAATTTCTTTTATCTACATTAAAAATCTTTTCTGATCTTTCCCATGCAAATATTGGTCTCTGCGACAGAGTACTTATCGGATTCACTTGAAAATTACAGAAAGAGTGTTTGAATGTGTACAGGTATTAAAAGTAGTTCTGTATTTTATTATCAGCTTTTTTCACAACTTGCTTTAAGTCGCACCGACACAAATAGGTCTTATGAGGACAATAGGATAAGAAAGGCCTAGGAGTGGGAAGGAATCGGTCGTGGCTTTAATTAAAGTACAGCTCCAGCATTTGCCTGGTGTGAAAATGGGAAACCACGGAAAACCATCTCCAGGGCTGCCAACAGTGGGGCTCGAACGCACACTATCTCTCGGATGCAAGCTCACAGCTGCGCGCCCCTAACCGCACGGCTAACTCGCCCGGTTTATTATCAGTTGAATATTACCTTCATATTATTACTCCTGAAACATCATGTAACTAGATGTTTGCCTATTGAATGGATAATGAAAAAATCAGAAAATTTTGTCTCCAATCGTTTATACTTGATTGCAAAACCCGGAGATTTTCTTAAATATATGAGTATTTTTGATAAGCCTGACAAATTATAGCCCGAAAAATGAAAACTGTGCCGCAAGGAACATTCGTCATGCAACATATAAAAAAATAAAAATTTAGTCCGACTCCTTGGCAGAATGGTCAGCGTTGAGGCCTTCAGTTTCGAGGGTCCCAGATTCAATTTCCGGCTGTGTCGAGGATTTTAACCATATTTGGTTAATTCCCCTGGCACGGGGAAAATCATTTCATGCTCATCACGACGCGCAGGTCGCCTACGGGAGTTAAATCAAAAGTCCTTCCTCAGACCTCTCCGGAGGCCACACGCCATTATTATTATTATTATTACTTTATTATTATTATTATTATTATTATTATTATTATTATTATTATTATTATTATTATTATTATTATTATTATTATTATTATGACTTGGGGACTGGATTTTAGTATTTGTCCCAACACTCTCCTCTTCATATTCAGAAAGCACACTACATTACCAACCAGCGCAGAAACACGCAATAGTGATTACATCCCTCCCAATAGGGTTGGCGTCAGGACTGCTAGTTGCTTTACGTCGCACCGACACAGATAGGTCTTATGGCGACGATGGGACAGGAAAGGACTGGGAGTGAGAAGGAAGTGGCCGTGGCCTTAATTAAGGTACAGCCCCAGCATTTGCCTCGTGTGAAAATGGAAAACCACGGAAAACCATATTCATGGCTGCCAACAGTGGGGTTCGTACCCACTATCTCCCGAATACTGGATACTGGCCGCACTTAATTGACTGCAGCTATCGAGATCGGTGCGTCAGGAATGACATCCGGCCGTAAAACAAGGCCAAATCCATATATGTGACCAGTTCGCACCTGTGATCTAGTGATGGTGTAATCGAATACTTTTAATAATGGAATAACCTCCATCCGATTATTTAAATACTCGAATAAATAATCGAATAAAATAATCGAATTAGTTTGAAATATCATTCAGTTGTAGTGATGACATAATCGAATACTTAATATTCCAGTAATCTCCATCCGATTATTTAAATAATGGAATTAATAATCGATTCAAATAATCGAATGAGTTTCAAATATAATTTAGTTGTATAGCATAGAATATATGCATGCCTTATGAATACATTTTTTGGTTTAAGTGTGTCGGATGGATAATCGATTGATTCGATTATTTCGAAAGCATTCAATATTCAATTCCCTCATTCATTCTAATGCAGTTCCGAATGAATAATCGAAACAATAATCGAATGAAAAAAATCACTATTCGATTGCCTCATAGATTCTAATGAAATTTCGGATGGATAATAAAAAATAATGGAAAATTAATTGAATGGAAAAGATATTCACTATTCGATTGCCTCATTCATTCGAAGGAATAATCGAAAAATAATCGAATGGGAAATATAATCGGATAATCGAAGAAAGTGTAATAATCGATTAAGCGATTATTTTGTATTCGATTATCCCATTACTACTGCGACTCCAAAAGATGTGGGAAAACTGGAAGATGAGGGAGAATTAGAAGAAGAAGAAGAAGAAGAAGAAGAAGAAGAAGAAGAAGAAGAAAGGAAAAGGTATCAAATAAAATTTAATTGTCATTAATTTTGCAACTAATTAACGTAGTTCGAAAATTCAATCATGACTCTCTTTAATGCAACGTAAAACCTGAAACTAAAGAGAAAAAGAAGTTTAGGAACTTCTGAATCCTACCTTATATTATCCGGTTATTTTCAGGATGAGTATCTCTTTCGGTGAATTTCTTTAACATCTCTTGTAATATCCCAAGTGGCGATGAATATAATCTTTTATCAAAACCGGGAAGATACTTCCATTACTTTCTTTCTTCATTTATATCCTTTTGTATCCATTAATTCCAGGCAAGAAGATACTAGCTTGCTTTAAAGGAAACGAAATTGCTCGGCAAAAGGACACAACACGATATAATTCACAATAAAATGTAAATGCAGGCGGGAGATTTAATGCTTTACCTGCGGAAGTAACAGCATAGCATCTGGCAAGCTGCCAGGGTCTTAAAACTGCGTGGATCTGCCGACCTTAATAGCAATATGCACAGAGAGGAAAAAAAAAAAAAAACGTGAGACAAAATACAGTAGCGAAGTTGCATTTTTCTAAGTAATGTCTAGTCTAGATGATAAACACGACCAAGCTGTGTAACAAGATTGGCATGAGTTTAGAGGGTAGTGGGTGGTTTCCAGGAGGAGCAATCTACTATTAGAGGAATGTTCAACTCACCTGGAAGGATGTGAGTTCATAATAATGTTATTTGCTTTACGTCCCACTAACCACTTTTACGGTTTTCGGAGACGCCGAGGTGCTGAAATTTAGTCCCGGAGGAGTTCTTTTACGTGCCAGTAAACCTATCGACACGAGGTTGTCATATTTGAGCTACTTCAAATACCACCGGTCTGAGCCCAGATTGAACCTGCCAGGTTGGGATCAAAAGGCCAGCGCCTCAACCGTCTGAACCACGATATATGTATTCTGCAAAAGACACAAAATAAATTTCACTAGTGTCTCCTGACAGGGAATCCTTCCCTAATATAAGCTACTGCAGTGATTTACATCGATATCTTACTCGGCTCTAAAAATTACTCGTAATATTTCTTCTCCATTTAGCGAACAAAACACTATACTTAAGATTATTAACAGCCAGAGCCATAGATATACAAGACTACTTTTCGATGAATAACATCAACCTGTGTATAATTCAAGATCAGGAAGACAGTTGTCACCAGATGTCGGATTGCAGAAGTTAATAATAATAATAATAATAATAATAATAATAATAATAATAATAATAATAATAATAATAATAATAATAATAATAATAATAATACAAACCAAACCAAAGCCAAACACCATGGCACTACAGCCCTTGAAGGGCCTTGGCCTACCAAGCGACCGCTGCTCAGCCCGAAGGACTGCAGATTACGAGGTGTCGTGTGGTCAGTACGACGAATCCTCTCGGCCATTATTCTTGGCTTTCTAGACCGGGGCCACCATCTCACACCCGGATACCTCCTCATCCCTCAGGTCCAGGTAAGAATCCCTGACCTGGCCGGCAATCGAACCCGCGGCCTCCGGGTAAGAGGCAGGCACGCTACGTCTACACCACGGGGCCGGCTAATAATAATAATAATAATAATAGTAATAATAATAGTAATAATAATAATAATAATCCGCCTCTGTGGTGTAGTGGTTAGTGTGATTGGCTGTCAACGCCGGAGGCCCGGGTTCGTTTCCAGGCTCTGCAACGAAATTTGAAAAGTATTACGAGGACTGGGACGGGGTCCACTCAGCCTTGGAAGGTCAACTGAGTAGAAGGGGGATTCGATTCTCTAATCAGCCATTTTCGAAATCGTTTCCTTCCCTCTTCCTTGTCTATCCCTTCCAATTTTCCCATTCCCACAAGGCCCCTTCTCAGCATAGGATATGAGGCCACCTGGGTGAGGTACTGGTTCACCTACCCAGTTTTATCCCCAGGAACCAACGTCTCACGCCCCAGGAGACTACCCTGAAGGCGATGGAGGTGGGATCCCTCGCTGAGTCCGTGGGAGAAACCAACCCTGAAGGTTAAACGGATTAAGAAAGAAAGAAAGAAAGAAAGAAAGAAAGAAATAATATTAATAATAATAAAAATGGGTATAGTGAAAGTCAAGTGCAAGTCTGAGACAGGAACATGAAAATAACAAATTTCTTCAAACCCATACTAGAAGGCAAAAGGCACTGTAAATAATAGGTCACGCCAACAACGGCATATTATTATTATTATTATTATTATTATTATTATTATTATTATTATTATTATTATTATTATTATTATTATTATTATTATTTCATTTCTTACGATTTGCTTTAAGTCCTACCGACACAGATAGTTCTTATGGCGTCGATGGGACAGGAAAGGTCTAGGAGGTGGAAGGAAACGGCCGTGGCCTTAATTATGGTACAGCATAACATTTGCCTGGTGTGAAAATAGGATACCACCGAAAACCATCTTCAGGACTACCAACAGTGGGGTTCGAACCCACTTTCCCCCGAATGCATAATCACAGCTGCACGAGCCTTACTACACGGCCAACTCGTTTATTATTATTATTATTATTATTATTATTATTATTATTATTATTATTATTATTATTATTATTATTATTATTATTAAGATCGAAATCGACTTTCAACCTATTTGGCCGTTTCATGTGTACATAGTTCGTAATGAAGTGATGTTAAGTACAGAACAAAAGTAGCCAACCGGACACCAGTGTGATCCGAACCCACAACCCCTCGGTTTCGCGTGGGTTGCTTTACAAATAATTCAGCTATGGTGGCCTAGGTCATATCCGTTCTGTTTTGTTATCATTATTATTATAGACCACGTTAAGCACCATTCATTTCTGGTTCTTTCGACCAGTCCACTATTTCTTCATTCTTCAGGAGTGGGTTTCTTTACGCTCTTCCTTTCAGCTGTTGCCCGTCCCGTCCTGTTCGTGTGATCTTGGTTGATCGTTTGATCTCGGAAGCCCGTAATTTTTTTCATGGTCATCCTATAATGATGTATATCATATACTGTAACCTGCGCTATCTTATTTTCCCCCATGTCCTCCTTTACTCCTTTAAGCCAATTAATTTGTGCCTTCCTGTTCTCCATGTATTTCAGAACTCTCTTAGCTGTTTTCTCTGGTGGCATTCTTTGATGCAACCATAGAATCAAAATCTTCTCCTTTTAATGATGTCGTGTTTTTCTCTGTCTTTTGCTATAATTTCACATTTGGTCGCAGTCTTGTCCTCTTTTCTTGAAAAATTTATTTTTTGTTTGTAATTTGCTTTACGTCGCACCGGCACAGATAGATCTTATGGAGACGATGCGATATGAAAGGGATAGGAGTGGTGAGGAAGCGGCCGTGGCCTTAATTAAGATACAGCTCCATAATTACCTGGTGTGAAAATGGGAAACCACGGGAACCATCTTCATAGTGAGTTTCAAACCCACTATCTCCCGAATGCAAGATCACAGCTGAGCGACTCTAACCGCATGGCCACTTCCTCGGTCATTAAATTTTTCTAGTAAAGTCCTTTGCGTTGAATTAAATGCATTCGATCGCATACAAACTTTCTGGATTTATCACGGTGTTGTAATGTCAGAGTTTTGCAGTTATTGAGATTGATTTATTATTATTTTTAATGTTATTAGCATTACGTACCGCAAACTACTTTTACGGTTTTTGGAGACGGCAAGGTGCCAGACTTTAGTCACTCAGGAGTTATTTTACGTGCCAGTAAATCTACTGATACAAAGCTGACGTCTTTCATCACCTTCAAATACCACCGGACTGAGCCAGGATCGAACCTGACAATTTGCAGTCAAAAGGCCAGCGCCTCAACTGTCTGAGCCACTCATCCCATTATTATTATTATTATTATTATTATTATTATTATTATTATTATTATTATTATTATTATTATTATTATCATTATTATTATTAATCTGTTTACCTTCCGGGGTCGGTTTTCCCTCGGACTCAGCGAGGAATTCCACCTCTACCGCCTCAAGGGCAGTGTCCTGGAGCTTCCGAATTTGGGTCGGGGATACAACTGTAGAGGATGACCAGTACCTCGCCCAGGCGGCCTCACCTGCTATGCTGAATAGGGGCCTTGTAGAGGGATGGGAAGATTGGATGGAACAGGCAAGGAAGAGGGAAGGAAGCGGCCGTGGCCTTAAGTTAGGTACCATCCCGGCATTTGCCTGGAGGAGAAGTAGGAAACCACGGAAAACCACTTCCAGGATGGCTGAGGTGGGAATCAAACCCACCTCTACTCAGTTGACCTCCCGAGGCTGAGTAGACCCCGTTCCAGCCCTCGTACAACTTTTCAAATTTCGTGGCAGAGCCTGGAATCGAACCCGGACCTCCGGGCGTGGCAGCTAATCACGCTAACCACTACACCAATCAGGCGGATATTATTATTATTATTATTATTATTATTTGATATGCGAATACGCCCATTAGGACTACGCAAACTACTTTGAGGCGTGCACCTGCCTTCCTTTGTGCTTATTTCTTTCATTCTTTTACTGTGGAATCTTTTCTGTCTTCAAGCCAGGTTGTTCCAGTCATCTTTTTTGGTCTTTCCTCTTGGTCAACATGCCATTTGTATATTTTGGACCTAAATATTACTCTGGTTTGAACATCTGCCGGTGCAATTTCTGCCTATTTCAAATCGGTTTTGATTTCGCCAATTCGATTCATTGTGCCTGTTTTAGCTTTAGTCCTGTTGTCATAGAATTCGGCTACTTGTTTGGTAAGTCTGTCTGGATGCATTCTTTTATTATGTCCAAAGAATCTAAGCCTGCGTTTTCTAATGTCACTGTGAATATTTACGTATTATTCCCTTTCCTGTCTGCCTCTAAGTTGGTATTGTCCCTAGGTGAGTTTTGGGCCTCGAATTTTTTTTAGGACTTATGTTCCTTTTTCTCAATGTTTTTATTATTATTATTATTATTATTATTATTATTATTATTATTATTATTATTATTATTATTATGTTATTATTTTTATTATTATTATCTTTCTAAATGAGTAGCGCCGCGTGAACAAATTCCGTCTCTCCTCAAGTCTATGAATTTATGTGAGAATTATTTATACACAAATTAAATTCTAATTTACTGCCTGCTGAAGTGTTCACGACTGTAAAAAGAAAGACACGCTGGTCGTCATTTACATATGTACTTCTTGACGCGTTCCTATGTGTCACTTGTAGATTGACACGTCGTGGATAAAAAACAAGGGTGCTATATTTTCATATCCTTCCTCTCTGTGTGTTTCCTTTGAACCTCTTTGTACGTTCCACCCTATTTCCTCTTCTCTCTACCCTTTGTAATTTCGATTCCCCTTTCTCCGTGGAGAGGAGCGCATGCGTGCAGCATCCCTCGGTCTGGACCTCTCCACTGTTCTGGCAGTGGCACGCTGCTCAGTCGTGTGACAGAGACGGATAGGGGTTGTCGTCGCTGCCGTCCGCGCTCAGCAGAGAGGGACGGAACGTGAGACAAACAGCGCCGTGGTGGGGGGCGTGTACATCAACACAGCGCTCGTAGCGGGCGTCGAGTGCAGTTGTGTTCCGACGGCATTCCTCTCATACTGCAGGACGCGTGGGTGTGTGGTTGGTTGTATAGATACACGGCGCCTCGTCTCGTGTTGTGCGGGAGTATTTTGTCATCGTACGGGTATGAGGTCACTCGTCGTGGTCAGCGAGACACAATAGGGACCTGTTAGTGGCGGGGAGGGTGTTGTTTTTGCCCACGATTATGAGGCACACGGCGACGAGTGAAGCGCAAGACGCAGTTGTTGTAGCAACATCGAGCAGTACAAGTAGCAGTTGGTTCCTTGGGGCAGGTGGTTGTTGTTCCTGCCTGTGTATTCCTCTACGAAGGAGAGGCGACACCCAACAACAGTACCAACAGCCTCCACAACAGGCATCTCCCAGCACCATGGTGCAGATGTTCTACTACGAAAACAGGGGGAAATGCTGCAAGAAGCTCCTTCGCTACAACGGCTATCCCAACAAGGTACCTGCATGTTACTCTACATCCTTCACACCTGTCTCTAAGCAAGCAGCTAGCAAGTACCTACAATAATAATGTATCATCTATGACAGACTGTGTCACTATATTAATTAAATGTACCCTTAATTGGTAACACTACGTTGAAGAACCGACCAATCAAAGCCATCGTCAAAGAATTAAATAATGCCATTAATTTTTTCCGGAATGTATGGTTTTAAAACTGTTAAACCTCAACGTTGTAGAGCCGATATTCTACTTTGAAAAACATGCTCGCGAGTCGAAGAAATCTTACTCTCAACGAAGTACCACATGATATCATGGTCTTCTGCATATAGCTTTCTATTAGGCGTGTCTCTACAATTATTAAGATATCTCTACACCATGATAGAGACATCCTTTTCTCTAAGAGCACGCTCGCCCGTCAATGATATATCTCTCTCAACAATGTACCACATGATACCCTACTCGTCTGCAAGTAACAATCTATGGTGTGACTCCATTTGTAGTATAATAATAAAGATATCCCTAAAGCGTGGTGCAGTCATTCCACACCGGAGTCAACGAAATATCCCCCTCAACACACCTTACATATTTTGCTTTCAATATTCTATGTTTCTGTGATTATTACGACAGCGATGTCACTTTTTCATTTAAAATCTGTTTAACATCGCACCGACAGAGATAGGTCTAATGGAGACGATAGGAGAAGAAAGGGACAGAAGTGGGAATGAAGGGACCGCATTTTCTTGGTGTGAAAATAGGAAATCGCGGAAATTTTTTTCAGGACTGCCGACAGTAGGATTCGAATCCACTATCTCCCGAATGCAAGTTGATAGCTACGTCACCCAAACCACGTGGCCACTTGATCGGTAACGATGTCACTCCTCATAACTGTTTTATATCCCTCAGTAATGATGCCCAGTTAGGAAAAATGGCAAATTACCCCATTCCTGATTGTACCTAGTACGCCTCATTTTGGCGCTGTCATCGGTTGTTGCGGTTTCTCCGCAACTGCATAATATTTGGTGGTGGTATTTTTTTTTTTTGCTAGGGGCTTTACGTCGCACTGACACAGATAGGTCTTATGGCGACGATGGGATAGGAAAGGCCTAGGAGTTGGAAGGAAGCGGCCGTGGCCTTAATTAAGGTACAGCCCCAGCATTTGCCTGGTGTGAAAATGGGAAACCACGGAAAACCATTTTCAGGGCTGCCGATAGTGGGATGGTGGTGGTATTTGAGGATCTAACCAGCCTATGGACTGATGTCCTAAATGGCAGTAGTGATGCAGACATTATATTTGTAAGAACTCCTTATATCTTACCTAGCAGTCGCTAACAACAATGTAATACATCTTCTCTGCATATGACACACTGTATCTTTTGTCTCTATGATAGTTGAAATGGCGAGTGGCTTTTAGTGCCGAGAGTGTCCGAGGACATGTTAGGCTCGCCAGGTGCAGGTCTTTTGATTTGACTCCCGTAGGCGACCTGCGCATCGTAATGAGGATGAAATGATGATGAAGACGACACATACACTCAGTCCCCGTGCCGGCGAAATTAACCAATGATGGTTAAAATTCCTGAGGCTGCCGGGAATCGAACCCGGGAGCCCTGTGGCCAAAGTCCAGCATGCTAACCATTTAGCCATGGATCCGGACACTATGTTAGTTAGTTAAAAGGCCCCTAGCAAAGGATACAGATATTCTATTATAAGAAGAAAGGCACAAGTGAAAAGATAGAGGAATTTAATTTTAGAGGGAATGTTTCCCGTCAATGAAATGTCACATTCAACAAAGTGCCATATGCTGCTATGCTAATTTCCATGCGGAAATCTGTATGCCGTGTCAATGTTCCTTACGATATTCCCACTCAGTGATGCAGACAGTCCTCATTTAAGAACGCGATAATTTCCCAACAGAATGTCTCTCAGCAACGTAAGAGTTGTCTTTATGCACGTTATATTCTGTTTACCGTGACTTTGCTCTTAATAAATGCCTATTCTCTGATTCCGCAGGATATAGATATCACTCCCAACAATATGCTTTTCTGTTCTTCTGCATGTGATTATGTTATGACCTAGCCCAATGCTGTGTTTCAATAATCGTTAAGCTATCCTTTCTTCATGAGACTGTCATTCTGTGCTTAGTTCCTTATAATACGATGCAGATATTCTCCCGCAGAATGTAACTTGCGAGTTAATAAAATGTCGTTGTCATCAACATCTGGATATGATATGTATGAATTATATTGCATCTATGTGATTGTTAAGGGAAACAATTATCATGATGTATAAGTTCTAGTGTATTGTAAGAAACGAAATGTAAGCGAAAAAATATCATTCCCGACAATGTACCACGTGTCATTATGGTCTTTTGAACACGATGTTTCGAAAAAAATATTCCTTCTCGATAAATGTTTGCTATCCCTCGATCAGGATCTAGATATTTCTTTGGGTCAACATAATATATGTAAAGAATTGTGTCTGTTTATTGCTCAGGATTTATTTCTCTATCAGTCATGTCCTCAGTAACAAGGACGTGCACTTTTAAATTTTACGTCGTTTCCGTCTGTTTATCTGTCTGTAACCGGGCTGAGTGACTTAGACGGTTGAGGCGCTGGCCTTCTGACCCCAACTTGGCAGGTTTGATCCTGGCTCAGTTCGGTGGTATTTGAATGTACTCAAATACGTCAGCCTCGTGTCGGTAGATTTACTGGCACATAAAAGAACTCCTGTGGGACTAAATCCCGGCACGTCGGCGTCTCCGCAAACCGTAAAAGTAGTTAGTGGGACGTAAAGTAAGTAACATTATTATTATTATTATTATTATTATTATTATTATTATTATTATTATTATTATTATTATTATTATTATTATTATTATTGTTATTATGCCTAAAATTTAATTATTAATTATTAGCTGTCCTATCGATAAATACTACATAACTTAAGTTATATTGATATAAATTCCCGATCATTTATGTTTTATACATATTTCTCGTACCGGCTATGACAGAGATATTCATGAATTTGGATTTTTGTTAGGGGCTGCCTGGCCGAGGTGGCAAAGGCGTGCCCGGGACGTGGGTTTGAATCCCCATCAGGAAGTCGTAAAATTTAAGAAACGAGATTCCCACTTCCGGAGGTGCACAAGGCCCTGAGGTTCACTCAGCCTACACCAAAAATGAGTATCAGGTTAATTCCTGGGGCATAGCGGCCGGGCGTAGAGCTAACCACTCTACCCCATCAAGTGCCGAGGTTACGGATAGTGGAAGCCTTTACCTTCCACACATCCAAGGCCCTTCATGGCCTGTACGAAGATGACTTTGCTTTGGATTTTTGTTGCTAAGTCCAAATCAATGCCGAACCAGGAGAACATAGGGGACAGAATTTAATGAAAATCCGTATGTAAAGTCAAGGAATGAGGCATTACAGTATAAGCTATAAATATTTTCTCGTTGGATTAAATGGTAATTTAGGGGAAGGCGCATGACATTTAATTTTTAAATACTTATGTTATTGGTCCAGTATAAAAGTACTACATAACAAGTGTTATAGAGAATGCCATTTCCGATCATGTATGTTTTATATAGTTTTACCGTACCGAATATGAAAACAGAATCCATGATATTTGTTGCTTAGTCCATATCAACACCGAGCATTTATAAAATGGAAATACTCTTCAATTGTGTTGCCTGGCGAAGGTTTCTGTCATGATTATCTTAAGGTGTAAAACGGCGTGGTTGTCGGCCCATATCGATAAGGAGAATTGTGAAGATGATTATAAAAGATGAGAAAAATAGTGAAGGAACTATCGCTTGTAGAATAAGACAAGAGAGAGTCATGAAAGAAGGAAGGACTAAATGTGGATGCCTACAACATCAAAACCTCAGAAAAACTTATCAACATTATATTGACTATTGTTGTGAGGTTATTTGTCTCTTATGATGCAACTCATCTCCGATAGATGGGATTACTGGTGTCTGATAAATCTACACATGCTATATGATTCTTCCGTCGAGGACGGGTGCTACAGCTAGTGGTTGAATATAATACGTGCCATACTATCTCTTGTATACGATATGCTCTGAACTATAATTGTTTGCATGATTGTGAAGGGAGCTATATAGTATGCTGCAATCATTTTATTGTTTATGGCGTGATATCGAGCCAAAAATAACAGGTGCCATCCAATTGTTGTGCATGGATAATTTTATGACGTGTGTGTCTCTGTAATTACGATTGTTAAGAGATTCCTGTACTCTGATGCAGGGATTCTATGCTGTCAAGCAAACAAAAAATCACTCTCACTGTCTGCATGCAATATTTAATGGAGCATGCTGTGTCTCCCTGTGTATTATTCCTCTGTGTTTAAGTACAGGTTGAGATAACGTTCTTATATCTTAGTACAGTTACATGCTTATGAGAGGATTTATTGCTTGTAGTATGAATGTAAAGGAGTGGGCGAATAAGTTTCTTGTAAGATCCCAACTAGAGTATGGTTCCAGTTTGTGGGGCCCTCACCAGGACTATTTGGTAGGAGAACTGGAAAAGATCCAATAGAAAGCAGCACGATTTGTTGTGGGTGATTTCCAACATAATAGTAGAGTAACGAAAATGTTGCAAAGTTTGGGTTGGGAAAACTTGGTAGTAAGGACACGAGATGCTCGACTAAATGGTATGTTCCGATCTGTCAGTGGGGAGACGGCGTGGAGTGACGTTAGTAGACGAATAAGCTTGGATGGAGCTTTTTAAAAGTAGAAAAGGTCATGATAGCAAAATAAAGTTGGAATTCAAGGGGACAAATTGGGACAAGTAATAATTTATACCACGAGGAATAAGGGGTTGGAATGATCGATACATTTCCAATGTTTTTGAAAATAAATGAAGGAAGTTTTAGGTCGACATTTGATAGGGAATCTGCCACATGCGCTACAGGCCTAAATGCAAATCACTTTTGATTGATAGTTGATAATCATTTACAAACTCTGTAATTCATCAAGATAAAAAGGGTGCAAAGGCATTGATATTGACAACATAAGGTTTGATTCTATGTTTATGAAAGGTCATCCAGAGAGTATGTTAAATATAACTCCCCAGGAGATATTTTGAGGTCAGTTCTTGCGAAAGCTATGAAGTCATGCAGCTGATATGAGTAATCTAATAGCCAACCATTTTATTTCGTCAGTTTTGCCAACGATGACGATTATTTTTCTTACTCTTCAATGTACTTGAAAATAAAATTATTAGTGGTCATCTGAAGATAACTATTGCCTATTTAGGTTATGACATATAACTTTAGTACTTCTTACTTAAAGTGTAATATTTTGTAGTTTCCATGATAAGTTTGAATTCCTTTTTAAACATTATGCCAATATTTAACCATGGAATGCGTCAAAAATTCCCTATTCAGAGATGAAAGCTTTCTATTGAGCCGATAAAACAATGCCTTGACAATGCATTAGAAATAATTCCTTTCTTCTGCATGTGGCAGACAGTTTGTCACGCGAAAGTTCATTCAAGTGGCAGTAAATCTAGCGACGCGGGGTTGGCGTATTTAAGCACAGTGCCGGACTACCAGACTGATCTGAGATTCAACCTATCAAACTTGGATCAAAGCCACTCAGTCTAAAAAAAATAAATACAAAACACAAATATGCCATGTGCTTTTTATTCTTTACGTAACGAATTGTCTTATTTAATATTTTTTTTTTCATTTACAAATATCCAGGAAGTTTACAGTAGAAGGTAAAGTAATACCGATTATAAACACCACTGATTCACTGTTGTTTTAGTACCATCTTTGCGGTTTTTTGAGTCGTTGTGAAGAAATTTTAGTGACACCGTGGTTAAGGCCTTAAAATGTTCCAGCCTCTGTTGAGGTACGAAACATCTTATCTTCAGCTAATGCTGATATAATGATGTCTATATTAATAGGGTAATAATAATAATAATAATAATAATAATAATAATAATAATAATAATGATCTCAGGCCCGTTCGATGAATTGTCAGCTTATTGGCCTTCAGTTTACAGGCCCTAGGTTCGATTTCCGGACGGGACGTAGTGTGTTTTACTACTACTAATACTGTATTATTATTATTATTATTATTATTATTATTATTATTATTATTATTATTATTATTATTACTCCTAACTGAATCATACCAATTTCAACAGAGTCGAGTCACGATACCAGTAATCCCACGTAAGGTGAAACTTGTGTGTGTTAAATCGGAATATTACTAATTAAGAAGCTATATTTAATAATGATGCCTGAATTACCAGTATGGGTATGATGGGTATGATAAACAGCACATGGTAGAGCTTAGAATGGAAGCTGAATATTATAATGATATTTTTATTTAGTTATTTCTTCAATAACATTCTTAATATCCATGACAAAGTATTTAAAGAGCTTCAGACTCATTTCTGGCTTTGTGTACTTGTTTATTAAATAAATAAATAAATAAATAAATAAATAAATAAATAAATAAATAAATAAATAAATAAATAAATAAATAAATAAATAAATAAATATCGTGGCGCTTTCGGTCCGAATTGCCTTGGTCTACCAAGCGACCGCTGCTCAGCCCGAAGGCCTGCAGATTACGAGATGTCGTGTGGTCGGCAAGATGTATACTGTCGGCCGTTAATATTGGGCTAAATGGTTAGCGTGTTGGCCTTTGGTCACGAGAGATCCCGATTAGATTCCAGCCAGTGTGGGGAATTTTAACCGTAATTGGTTGATTCTGCTGGCACAAGGGTTGGGTGTATGTGTTGCCTTCATTATCATTTCATCCTCATCACGACGCGTAGGTCGCCTACGGGCGCCATACCAAAAGACCTGCATCTGGTGAGCTGAAATTGTTCTCGGACACTACCGACACTAAAAGGTCCGCTATCTCACCGTCAGACAGGTCATCAACTGTAATCACGAACCAGCCACAGATGCAAGTAAATTAGGAGAGGGTGTTATCCAGGAATTATGTTAAGGCAGATGTTGAGGAAAGTAGAAGATAAGGAGGAGGGAAAGGAGAAGATAGTAGTGTTTCACTTTGGTACCAACAACGTAAGGCAAGCAGGTATAAGTGTATGGGATCCGGTAAATGCAGCACGGGTAAAGTTTAAGGAAGTGGAGATTGTTATCAGTGGAGTACTGTGTAGGAGGGATAATGATTAGAAAGTGATTGGAGATTTAAATGAGACTATGGAGTGGGTATGTGGGAAACTGGATGTCAGATTTCTAGATCCTAATGGGTGGGTAGGAGATAGAGATCTGCGATCAGATGGTCTTCACTTAAACCGCAGTGTTACATATAAGTTAGGAAATTTGTTTAGAAGGGTTATAGGGAGGCATATTCAGGGAAACGGGGTGGTCTGGGGAGCGGTGATAAGGGTACAGGTATGTGGAAGTCAAGTACGGATAACATAAAATTGTTAGTACTGATCTGTACAAGTACTGTTAAGAAAGGAATAGAATTAAGTAATTTAATAGATATATATTTACCAGATATTGTAATGGGAGTTGAATCATGGCTGAGAAATGATATAATGGATGCGGAAATATTCTCACGGAACTGGAGTGTGTATCGTAGAGATAGGATAGGAATGGTAGGAGGGAGAGTATTCATTTTGATGAAAGAAGAATTTGTAAGCTGCGAAAAAGTTAAAGAGGACAAACATGAAATTCTAGGTGTAAGGCTCATTTCTAAAGATAATAAGCAATTTGATGTCTTTGGACTGTACAAATCTGGAAAGGGTAGCGCTGACGCTGAATCAGAATTATTTGATAGCATAATCAGCTATGTGGGAAACGATATGGAAAGGAACGTGATTGTAGCGGGTGATCTCAATTTACCAAATGTCAGCTGGGAAGGTTATGCGAATGACAGGAAGCATGACCAACAAAAGGCAAATAAGTTAATATCTTAAGGGCAGCTGGTTCAGAAAGTGATGGAACCAACTAGAGGGAAGAATATTGTGGATGTGGTGCTTTTAAGACCTTATGAGCCCTATAGAGAAAACGCAGTAATATATGGTATTAGTGATCACGGAGCTTTTTTTTGTGGTTGTTAAGAATGTGATAGAAAGGAAGGTATTCAAATTATGACTATTATGCAGTACCATATAGCTGATAAAAGAAGCATAAGGGAGTTTTTAAAAAGTAACTATGATTGGTGGAAAACAGTAAATAAAGATATAAGCAGACTCTGGGATGTGTTTAAATTAATTGTTGAGGGATGTGAAAATAGGTTTGTAGCTTCAAAGGTGTTAAGGAATGGTAAAGATACACTATATTTTAACAGAGAAGTAAAGAGACTAAGAAGAAGGTGCAGGTAGGAAAGAAATAGAGTTAGAAATGGCTGTGGAAGTAAGGAGAAATTGAAGGAACTTACTAGAAAAATGAGTCTAGCAAAGGAGTCAGGTAAGGATAACATGATGGCAAGCATAGCTGGAGGTCATACACATTTTAATAAAAAATGGAAGGGTATGTATATGTACTTTAAGGCAGAAACAGGTTCCAAAATGGATATTCCAGGAATCATTAATGAATAAGGGGAGTGCGTATGCGAGTATCTTCAAAATGCAGAAGTATTCAGTTAATAGTATGTAAAGATTGTTGGTTGCAAAGATAATGTCCAGATAGAGGAGTTGACTAATACTAAAGAAATATTAAAATTTACCTATGATAACGACGACTTTTACAGTAAGATACAAACGTTAAAAACTAAAAAAGCAGCTGGAATTTGTAAGGTTTCGGGGGATATACTAAAGACAGTGGGTTGGGATATAGTACCATATCTGAAGTACTTATTTGATTATTGTTTGCATGAATGAGCTATACCAAATGAATGGAGAGTTTCTGTAGTAGTCCCTGTGTAGAAAGGAAAGGTTGATAGACATAGAGCTGAAAAAGAAACAGGCCAGTCAGTTTGACATGAATTGCATGTAAGCTTTGGGAAGGCATTCTTTCTGATTATATTAGACATATTTGCAAATTAATAACTGGTTCAATATAAGTCAGTTCAGGTTTAGGAAAGGATATTCCACTGAAGCTCAACTTGTAGGATTCCAGCAAGATATAGCAGATATCCTGGTTTCAGGAGGTGAAATGGTCTCTATCGTGATTGACCTATCTAAGGTATTTGATATGGTAGATAATGGGAGACTACTGGTAAAAATGAGTGTAGTTGGACTAGACAAGAGAGCGACTGAATGTGTGACTATATTTCTAGAAAATAGAACTCAGAGAATTAAATTCGGAAAAGCTTTACCTGACCCTGTAATAATTAAGAGGGGAATTCCTCAAGACAGTATTATTGGACCTTTATGGTTTCTTATATATATATCAATGATACTTGTAAATAAGTGAAATCAGAGATAAGGCTTTTTGCAGATGATGGTATTCTGTACATAGTAACAAATGAGTTACAAGATTGTGAGCAACTTCAAACTGACCTCGATAATGTTGTGAGATGGACAGTAGGAAACGGTATGATGATAAATGGGGTTAAAAGTCAGGTTGCGAGTTTCACTAATAGGCAAGTCCTCTTAGATTTTGGAGCCGATGACCTTCGATGTTAGGCCCCTTAAAACAACAAGAATCATCATCACCTCTCAGTTTTAATTACTGCGTTGATGGGGGTGAAATTTCCTTATGGGGATCTTTGTAAGTATATGGGTGTTATTATAAGGAAAGATCTTCATTGGGGTAATCACATAAAAGGAATTGAAATAAAGGGTACAGATCTCCGTACATGGTTAGGATGATGTTTAGGGGTTGTAGTACGGATGTAAAGGAGAGGACATATAATTCTCTGGTAAGACCCCAACTACAGTATAGTTCCAGTGTATGGAACTCTCACCAGTTTTACTTGATTCAAGAAGTGATAAAAACCCAAAGAAAAGCAATTCGATTCGTTCTGGGTGATTTCCGACAAAAGAGCAGCGTTAAAAAAATGTTGCAAAATATGGGATTGGAAAACTTGAGAGAAAGAAGGCGAGCTGCTCGACTAAGTGGTATGTTCCGAGCTGTCAGTGTAGAGATGGCGCGGAATGACATAAGTAGACGAATTTGAGTGGCGTCTTGAAAAGTAGGAAAGATCACAAGATGAAGATAAAGCTGGAATTCAAGAGGGCAAACTGGGGAAAATTATCGTTCATAGGAAGGGGAGTTAGGGATTGGAATAGCTTACTAAGGGAAATGTTCAATAAATTTCCAATTTATTTGCAATCATTTAAGGAAAGGCTAGGAAAACAACAGTTAGGGCGACTGCCGTAAATGCAGATCAGTAGTGACTGATTATTTAATTTATTTTCCGGGTTGAACCGTGTTGTACTTGTACGCATATCACGTACAGTTTGCCGACGTTTCGAATACATTGCAGTATTCATTGTCAAGGCGACTGAAATACCCCTACTCGATCCGAGGTAATCAGTCTCCCAGGCAGAGTTACACTACTAGAGTGGCCTTGATCTTGGCCTTTTATATCCTAGCCTATCTGGCTGGCGTAAGCCCTGGCTGTCTCGCGAGGCTTCTGGAAAGTTTATGTCACAGCCAGGTAGCGGGGGCTTGCCCGCGCTGTTATGTAATGGGGTTGCGGCCCGTGTGTTTATGTTGTGGTCTGTATGTCTTAAACTATGAATGATGGGCATCCAAGAATTACTGATTTTGTATCCTTCTTCTAAATTAATGTTATTCGGATGTTTCTTGATTTCGATAGCCTCGCGGATTTTTCTTTCCAGATTCCAAGGGATAGCTGCTAGGATCTTGGTCTTGTCAAATGATATTCCGTGCCTAGTTTCGTAGGAATGCTTGGCTACTGCTGAAATATCTGTGTTTTGGTTCTTGGTGTGACGGATATGTTCTTTTAGGCGGGTGGAGATCAGACGTTTTGTCTCACCTACATAACAAGCTCCGCAGCTACATTCAATGTGATATACTCCAGGGGCCTGTAATTCTATTGTGTCTTTTACTGGTGGTAGATAACGGGCTAGCTTACGGTGAGGTTTATAGATAGTTTTTATGTTGTATTTGTCCAGTATCTTGCCGATCCTGTCTGTAGTGTTTTTAATGTATGGCAGTATCGCTGTTTTCTGACGGGTCAGTTCTTCTTTCCCGTTGTTTTCTCCTGCGGCGGTCTTTTCTTTCTTCTCTTCTGATTTTTTAAGGACTCGCCGGATGTTATTGAGCGAGTAGCCATTTTTCCTAAGGGTTTCCGTGAGGTGTTCTTTTTCTTCCTCGAGAACACCTCACGGAAACCCTTAGGAAAAATGGCTACTCGCTCAATAACATCCGGCGAGTCCTTAAAAAATCAGAAGAGAAGAAAGAAAAGACCGCCGCAGGAGAAAACAACGGGAAAGAAGAACTGACCCGCCAGAAAACAGCGATACTGCCATACATTAAAAACACTACAGACAGGATCGGCAAGATACTGGACAAATACAACATAAAAACTATCTATAAACCTCACCGTAAGCTAGCCCGTTATCTACCACCAGTAAAAGACACAATAGAATTACAGGCCCCTGGAGTATATCACATTGAATGTAGCTGCGGAGCTTGTTATGTAGGTGAGACAAAACGACTGATCTCCACCCGCCTAAAAGAACATATCCGTCACACCAAGAACCAAAACACAGATATTTCAGCAGTAGCCAAGCATTCCTACGAAACTAGGCACGGAATATCATTTGACAAGACCAAGATCCTAGCAGCTATCCCTTGGAATCTGGAAAGAAAAATCCGCGAGGCTATCGAAATCAAGAAACATCCGAATAACATTAATTTAGAAGAAGGATACAAAATCAGTAATTCTTGGATGCCCATCATTCATAGTTTAAGACATACAGACCACAACATAAACACACGGGCCGCAACCCCATTACATAACAGCGCGGGCAAGCCCCCGCTACCTGGCTGTGACATAAACTTTCCAGAAGCCTCGCGAGACAGCCAGGGCTTACGCCAGCCAGATAGGCTAGGATATAAAAGGCCAAGATCAAGGCCACTCTAGTAGTGTAACTCTGCCTGGGAGACTGATTACCTCGGATCGAGTAGGGGTATTTCAGTCGCCTTGACAATGAATACTGCAATGTATTCGAAACGTCGGCAAACTGTACGTGATATGCGTACAAGTACAACACGGTTCAACCCGGAAAATAAATTAAATAATTCTTCACACCGTGGAAGCTTCACTTCTAAGATACAGTAGTGACTGAGTTGAGTTTATAAATCCCTGACCTGGCCGGTAGTCGACCACCGGGCCTCCCGGTAAAAGACATGTAAGTTACTCCTTAATAATAATAATAATAATAATAATAATAATAATAATAATAATAATAATAATAATAATAATAATAATAATAATTGCATAGACTCAGCTCCGTCTGCTAGCAGTTTTGATCTGACGCCGTCTAGGCTGCCTTCGCCTCAATTTCAACGTTTCGTTTTATTCCACCAGTTGGTGGAGTAAATGAATCTCCCTTGTGGAATTTATGTTTGAGCTCTAATTAATTTTGTCGGATAAACAGCAGATTTGATCTGACACCAGAGATCTCTTACAAGGAGGCATCGTGCAATATGGTGTGCGAATGGATTTTCTTCCTCCCTTCAGAATTCCGACTACGATTGCAGGGTTTGAAGCAGTGACGTTTTTATCTGGAGGCCAACACGAATTCACAGACTGAACGAATGTCCGATTGCGCACACTACGGGTCCTAAGCGCGAGGCACTGAGTGTTCTCTCCAGGTGGCACAAGTAACATTGATGGAAAACAAATTGCAGGTTACTACTAGGCATTTTAGGGGTTTTCTGGTCTAGGCGGTTGGACGTGGGTTCGATTCCCTGTCAGGAAGTTGAAAGTTTAAGAAACGAGATTTCCACTTCAGAAGATGCACATGGCTTTGAGGTACACTCTAGTCTACACCAAGAATGAGTTCAGGTTGACAAAGACTGCCGGGTGAGAGTTGACCACTCTACTCCACCAAGTGCTGAGGTTGTGGATAGTGGAAGCCTTTACGTTGCAGCACTTTAACGGCCTTCTTGGTCTGTACGAAGATAACTTTGCTTTGGTTACATTTGAAACGTTCTACATTTGAAACGTTCAATAAAGAGACATACGTTGCTTTTGTGCCGAGAATAATTTCATCTGTGAGGAACTATATAGAATTCGTTTGAATTCATGTCTTTTGTTTGAAACAATCTTTCTTGGTTCTTTCAGTTTATCCGCGAATTAACCAACTGAATTCTACTTACTGATGTATTCACGTGTGCCAACACAGGGTACGACGCTTTATTGTTTTGATACAAGGAAGCCACTAAATAAATTAGGGGAGTTCTGTAGAGAAATTAAATTTGTTTGAATAAAAAACTCATCTTTATGATATGGTGTATGACCATATTTGTGCGCTCAGCTGTTAGAATCGTCAAAATATTACTTCTTATTTAGTGTAAAAACGTGAAGTTATTTCTAGAAATAAGCATAAAATTTTTTTAAGAACACCCACTTTTAACAAATCATCTGATAAAAACTTTCGAGATACAGAAATAACAGATATCATGTATTTAAATCTTGAACACATTTGTGACTTTTTAATTAATTCAATTGTGATTTTCTAAATCATTACGTCGGCACGTATCGCAAGTGTATTTACGGCCCATAATATCATTCGAGCGGGGTTTATTCGGTAATAATAATAATAATAATAATAATAATAATAATAATAATAATAATAATAATAATAATAATAATAATCATCATGGTTCATGTTTGTGGGTTACTGTAGTCACGTCCTAGTTCGTGAACCATGGGCAACGGCTGAGTGGCCTAGTAAGTGGTCCTGAGAGTCGGGATACCAGTTGCTATGGAATGGGAGTGGGCATCTCGGACATATTCTGAGTCCTGGCCCTCCTTGTGCTCAGGCGGCTAGGACTATACAATCCACCGGTGGTCCATAACCCGTTAGAGGAGAGATCCTCACTTGGACTATGTGCAAGTAGGGTAGCATCCTGCTTCATGAATTTACCGAGCTTAGAACATTTTAAGCAAGCCTCGGACCTATGGGAGTAATGGAGTCCCACTCCCATTTGACAGGCGAGGGACTCCTTGGAAACAACTTGGGGAACGAAATGGAATTCGATGGGGATCTATTAATATTAATGGGGTTTATGGAAGAAAGAAAGTAGAACTGGCTGTCAGCAAAGAGGATGCATCTGGATGTGCTAGGAGTAAGTGATATTTGGGTAAGGGGAGATAACGAGGAAGAGATAGGAGATTATAAAGTGTACTTGACGGGTGTTAGAAAGGGAAGGGCAGAGTCTGGGTTAGGGCTCTTTATCAGAAATACCATTGCACGCAACATAGTTTCTGTTAGGCACGTAAATGAGCGAATGATGTGGGTAGATTTGTCAGTTGGAGGAATTAGGACTAGAATTGTGTCCGTGTATTCACCATGTGAGGGTGCAGATGAGGATGAAGTTGATAAGTTTTATGAAGCATTGAGTGACATCGTGGTCAGGGTCAACAGCAAGGATAGAATAGTGCTAATGGGCGATTTCAATGCGAGAGTTGGGAATAGAACTGAAGGATATGAAAGGGTGATTGGTAAATGTGGGGAAGATATGGAGCCTAATGGGAATGGGAAGCGTTTGCTGGACTTCTGTGCTAGTATGGGTTTAGCTGTTACGAATACATTCTTCAAGCATAAGGTTATTCACCGCTACACGTGGGAGGCTAGGGGTACCAGATCCATAATAGACTATATATTAACAGACTTCGAATTCAGGAAATCTGTTAGGAATGTACGAGTATTCCGGGGATTTTTCGATGATACAGACCACTATCTGATCTGTAGTGAACTAAGTATCTCTAGGCCTAGGGTAGAGAAAGTGAAATCTGTCTGCAAACGAATAAGGGAAGAAAATCTCCAGGACGAGGAAATTAGACAGAAGTACATGGATATGATTAGTGAGAAGTTTCGAACAGTAGACAGTAAGCAGGTTCAGGATATAGAAAGTGAATGGGTGGCATACAGGGATGCTGTAATAGAAACAGCAAGGGAATGCCTAGGAACAACTGTGTGTAAAGATGGGAAAAGGCAAACATCTTGGTGGAATGATGAAGTGAGAGCAGCTTGTAAACGTAAAAAGTAGGCTTATCAGAAATGGTTCCAAACAAGGGCCGATGCAGACAGGGATTTGTATGTAGATGAAAGAAACACAGCGAAACAAATAGTTGCTGAATCCAAAAAGACGTCATGGGAAGATTTTGGTAACAACCTCGAAAGGCTAGGTCAAGCAGCAGGGAAACCTTTCTGGACAGTAATAAAGAATCTCAGGAAGGGAGGGAAAAAGGAAATGAACAGTGTTTTGAGTAATTCAGGTGAACTCATTATAGATCCCAGGGAATCACTGGAGAGGTGGAGGGAATATTTTGAACATCTTCTCAATGTAAAAGGAAAGCATCCTGGTGGTGTTGTGAACAGCCAAGCTCATGGGGAGGAGGAAAATGTTGGTGAAATTATGCTTGAGGAAGTGGAAAGGATGGCAAATAAACTCCATTGTCATAAGGCAGCAGGAATAGATGAAATTAGACCTGCAATGGTGAAGTATAGTGGGAAGGCAGGGATGAAATGGCTTCTTCTTCCTGTTTCCGAATTTGGCCGTCTATGGACCGCATTGAACTTCAAGCTTTCTCTTCTTCTTATTATTATTCTTCTTCTCCTCCCAGAACCTCTTCATTATTTCACTTCTGATCTTCCTTTCTTTCTCAGATATGACCAGTCTGGGTCTACACTTTGGTGGTTTCTCCTGGAATGTTTTGATGCTGTCCACTCGACTTCTAAATTCTTTTCTGTTGTGAACCATATCCACTGTAAGTCCACTTTCTATTGCATCTCTTTTTACCTCTTCCACCCACTTCGTCGAAGCTTTTAGTCCAGTGATGTACTTGAATATTTTCTTAGTTAGCCGTTTCTCATCCATTCTTTCTAGATGCCCATAGAATTTTAGCCTTCGCTTTCGCATGGCGACAGTGATTTTTTCAGTGTATTTATAGAGGTCATCCTTTTTCCTATTCCTCCACTCCCCATCAGCATTTTTCTGTGGTCCTAAAATTTTCCTTAAGATTCTCCTCTCCTCTTTTTCGAGATCTTAAAGCTCACCCATTTTATTCATTGTCAGGCTCTCTGAAGCGTAGAGACCCTCTGGCTTTACCACTGAGCTGTAGTGTCTAAGTTTCGCCTTGTAAGATATTGCTCTTTTATTGTATCTGTTCTGGGTTAACCTGTAAGCCAATTCTAGTTTTCTAATTCTTGCCCTAATCGCCTCTTTATCCAATCCATTAGGTTCTATCCATTCTCCTAGATATTTAAATTTCTCAGTTCTTTTTACAGTCCCATGCTTCACTTCTAAGTGTCTCTCCCCTTGATGTCCATATTCTATGTATTCCGTCTTCTCATATGACACTTTGAGACCCGTTTTCTCAGAGATCTCATGTAGAGTATTCAGCATAATTTGAGAATTTTCTCGGTTGTGAGCCAAGAGTGCAAGATCATCCGCGAAAGCCAAACACTTAATTTCTAAGTTCTGTCCTTTCCTTCCTAAATATATTCCCTTTATTCCTTTCACTTCCAAGGCTTTTTCCCATGTTCTAATGATTTTTTCTAGAACAATGTTAAAGAGAATTGGTGATAAGCAGTCCCCTTGTCTGACTCCTGTTTTTATTTCAAATGGTTCAGAAATTTCACCGAAGAATTTGACTTTTGAGAAAGTTTCTGTCAGGGTTTGTTTTATTAACATTCTTGTTTTCCTGTCAATTCCGAATTCCTCTAGGACTTTAAATAGAGTCTGCCTGTCAATTGAATCATACGCTATCTTAAAATCTACAAATATTACCACGGTGTTCTGGCTTCTCAAAGCTCTTATTCTGAGAATGCTCTTCAGGTTAAATATTTGTTCTGCGCATGATCTTCCTTTTCGAAAACCAGCTTGGTACTCACCAATGAGATGGCCTGCTTATTCTTCAACTCTTCTCAAGAGTACTTTAGAGAGTATCCTATATGTTATTGGGAGTAAAGAGATTACTCTATAGTTATTGATGTTCGTCCGGAGACCTTTCTTGTGAAGTGGGTGTATAAGAGCACACTTCCAATCACTGGAGATCTTTTCATCTCTCCAGATTTCTCCTATGACGGTGTGGATTGCTTTTGCTGCAGTTTCTCCTCCGAACTTCCACATTTCTGCAATAATTCCATCTTCACCTGGTGCTTTGTTGTTTTTAAGCTCATTTATTATTTATTTGATCTCTTCTAGACTCGGTGGCTTGGATTCTTGGTTATCCTGAGATAGATTTTTCGTATCCAATCTTTTCACAGGTTCTGCACAATTCAGTAACATTTTGAAGTAATCTGCGAGAAATTGACAATTTTCTTTGTTGTTCGTTACTACACTACCATACTCCCGCTTGAAACACAAACTTGATGGCTGGTATTCCTGTCAACTCTTCTCAATAGTACTTTAGAGAGTATCTTATATGTTATTGGGAGTAAAGAGATTACTCTCTGAAGGTTTTGTAAAATGCTCGAGTGTTGTTCTTTCGAAAATCATCTTCTATCTTATCCATCCTACTTCTGTCATAATTTCTTTGAAATGGCTTCATAGAGTAGTAAAATTAGGATGGAGTGTTGGTAAGGTACCTTCAGATTGGACAAAAGCAGTAATTGCACCTATCTATAAGCAAGGGAACAGGAAGGATTGCAACAACTGTCGAGGTATCTCATTGATTAGTGTACCAGGCAAAGTATTCACTGGCATCTTAGAAGGGAGGGTGCGATCAATCGTTGAGAGGAAGTTGGATGAAAACCAGTGTGGTTTCAGACCACAGAGAGGCTGTCAGGATCAGATTTTCAGTATGCGCCAGGTAATTGAAAAATGCTACGAGAGGAATTGGCAGTTGTTTTTATGTTTTGTAGATCTAGAGAAAGCATATGACAGGGTGCCGAGGGAAAAGATGTTCGCTATACTGGGGGACTATGGAATTAAAGGTAGATTATTAAAAGCAATCAAAGGCATTTATGTTGAAAATTGGGCTTCAGTGAGAATCGATGGTAGAATGAGTTCTTGGTTCAGGGTACTTACAGGGGTTAGACAAGGCTGTAATCTTTCACTTTTGCTGTTCGTAGTTTACATGGATCATCTGCTGAAAGGTATAAAATGGCAGGGAGGGATTCACTTAGGTGGAAATGTAGTAAGCAGTCTGGCCTATGCTGACGACTTTGTCTTAATGGCAGATTGTGCCGAAAGCCTGCAGTCTAATATCTTGGAACTTGAAAATAGGTGCAATGAGTATGGTATGAAAATCAGCCTCTCGAAGACTAAATTGATGTCAGTAGGTAAGAAATTCAACAGAATTGAATGTGAGATTGGTGATAGAAAGCTAGAACAGGTCGATAATTTCAAGTATTTACGCTGTGTGTTCTCCCAGGATGGTAATATAGTAAGTGAGATTGAATCAAGGTGTCGTAAAGCTAATGCAGTGAGCTCGCAGTTGCGATCAACAGTATTCTGTAAGGAGGAAGTCAGCTCCCAGACGAAACTAGCTTTACATCGGTCTGTTTTCAGACCAACTTTGCTTTACGGGAGCGAAAGCTGGGTGGACTCAGGATATCTTATTCATAAATTAGAAGTAACAGACATGAAAGTAGCAAGAGTGATTGCTGGTACAAACAGGCGGGAACGGTGGAAGGAGGGTACTCGGGATGAGGATATAAAGGCTAATTTAGGGATGAACTCGATGGATGAAGCTGTATGCATAAACCGGCTTCGTTGGTGGGGTCATATGAGGCGAATGGAGGAGGATAGGTTACCTAGGAGAATAATGGACTTTGCTATGGAGGGTAAGAGAAGTAGAGGTAGACCAAGACGACGATGGTTAGACTCGGTTTCTAATGATTTAAAGATAAGATTTATAGAACTAAATGAGGCCACAATACTAGTTGCAAATCGAGGATTGTGGCGACGTTTAGTAAATTCACAGAGGCTTGCAGACTGAGTGCTTAAAGGCATAACAGTCTATAATGATATGTATGTATGTATGTATGATAATAATAATCATAAGTTGAGATGGCTCGCAGAGTGTGAGAAAGATCTGAGAGAGTTGAGCATTACGGAGGATAACATCTGCGACATGGTTAGTTTCAGAAGGATGGTGAAAAGCTATCAGGGTTTTATGGTGGAGACAGACCCCAGAAGACGGAAAGGCCCTTTACCAGGGGAGTGAAAGAAAGCGCTGATTGATGGACTCAAGAGATACTGGCAGGATGTCAAACCGGCAGACGAACAAGACACTAACACTGAAAATGATATTGGCTCTTATCACGCAGTCCATAGAGGCTCAATTCGAAAAAAATGGGCCGGTGACCGCGATGTTAGGCCCCTTGAAACAACAAGCAATAATAATAATAATAATAATAATAATAATAATAATAATAATAATAATAATAATAATAATAATAATAATAATAATAATAATAATAATAATAATAATAATAATAATAATAATGTGCAAATGAGCATAATTTTATCACAGCGAGAAAGAAGAAACAATTTTCCAGTTTCTTATTGATAGTGGAGATGATGTAAGCTCAGGAACACTTAATAAAGAGTTGAGTAATTGTGGCAGGAAATTATATTTGTACATAAAGCGGGATAGTTGAAAGTTCCTCTCGGCAATGGCACACGAATAATCTCATCAACCAGCATATTCAGGGGACGAAAACCTTAATGACACTAAAAGACTTGAATAAAATAAATGTCATTCATTTAAAAAATATCAAAAATTTAATATGTAAATAAGTAATCGCAATGCCTGGCGCTTTTCAAGGGAAATAATCGTATTTCAGTGTGTTATGACGCTGATGAAGTTTATTTTCATTATATAGGAGTATCGTATTATGATATTTTCTCTACAGGTGATTACTGTAAACTGAATTAGTTACGTATTCTGGTTGGTTTTTATGGTCTAAAATTAAAACCACTTCTCATAGAAGTTGGCTGTGTTTTACTACCGACTAAATTTATTGAAATGCTATTTACAGTTATTTAAAAGTTCACTCTCGTTAGAGTTTCCACTCGACGCAGTTTATTTACTCACCAGTGTAATAGAACATAACAGAACTCCTCAATATGTAGCATCTGTTCTCAAAAAATCTCTCGAACCGTAGCCTAGATCACAGAACGGCTCACTGTACAGTTTACCGCACTTCCCGTAATTACAATCGTGCGGAGTCGCGACCACTCTCGTGCTTACACGCGGCTGACTCAAGACTGACTCTACTTCCACAGCTTCGCTCGGTGTATACAAGATGTATCTAAACACTTGTAACGAACGTCGGAGGGAGTTACCTGGGTTCAAAACGAGAAAAATACTCCCTATGATCATATGGTCTACAATGCATTGTTACTGAGTTACATGTGACGGAGTTACAGGTCTACATAGGAGATGCTGAAAGTGTCCACCATGAGCAGCCTCAGCATGGACCGGAGAATATACCTGGGTCCTATCGAACAGCTGCCCAGGTGTTAGTAATACGCTGTTTCAGGTCGTTGATGTCGTTAACGGATAGTAGCTTACACCACACTTTTCTTGTGTCCTCACAGAAAAAATTCTGGTGGATTAAGATCAGGAGACTGGTTAGGCCAATGCATCAGACCTCGACGCCCACGCTCGATGGGCCCCACATGGCGTGAACCACGTGGTGCGGTGGGCTTTAGGGTCACATATTCCATTAGTGCAGGCAGTGTGCTTTCAAGAAGGTCAGATGCGCTGGTCCATTCAGTCGTAGGGGTAGCTTGTATAGGCAGGAAAGTTGATCACGGACAATACCACTCCATGAGCTGCCAATGATTAGCGATAGCAGTACAATGGAGATTTTCTATTGCTCACGTAGGAGCATTATGCAAGTTTCTGATGCCATCTCCTCCGAATGTCACCTCGACTGTTAACAGAAAGGACTACAGAAATGTCAGTACGGTGGTATCCATGTGCAACACCTGTACCTCAGTACTAACACATTGTAGGGAGTATGCTCATAGGGACAGTTTTGGTTTGTTTTGATCTCAGGAATCACCCCAAGACTTTTGTTACAACCTCTATAGGCCCGTGGAAGTTTCCCCTAGTTTCCACTTTTAGATCATTCTGGGCGCCATCTTCTTCCAAGGATCTACCTTATCGTGAGCTTCAACACTTCACTGATGGTATTGTTTTGCTCACCACTGGCCCCGTACACGATGTTGCCTCCAGCCGGCATTGCAACAGAATTATAACCGTTGCGTTATTTAAGATTGTACAGATCCAAATTGCCATCTTCTTGGGGTCACTCACTCAATTCTGTAAACACATAACTTACTGTACATATTCCTCTAGCAAGAATTATGATGTTCAGGAGGCATTCTTGTCATTACGCGGCTGGGAGTCATGCAGCATCTAGCTCCTTCACTGATTAGACTCTTTTTAGCGCACTCATTGCTCATTTTCGTTACAGAAATAATAATCGACACTCGTTTTCCTTTCCTTCTCAGCCCATAGTATTGTAAGCCGTAGTGTTAAGCAGTGGAAATACTTAAGTTATGTGTGAATTTATATATGATGATGCTGCGTTCAGGATGTTCAACTAGTATTTCTTGCAATATTTTCCTTCCATGGAATTGCTTGCTGTTGGATAATTATATTTTAACTTTATTTTGTTATCACTTGTAATGTTAAGCTAGTAGTAACCTCAACCTATAGTATTTTAAGCCTTAGTGTTAAGGAACTGGAAATACTTAAGTTTTGTGTAAATTTCTTGATGAAGATGATGCTGGATTTAGAATGTTAAACTAGTAGTATTTCTTGTAATACTTTCTTTCCCTGGAATTGCTTGTTGTTGTGTAATTATGTTTTAACTTTAACTACTGTAAGGTATCATTGACACCGGGATATTTCCCAATTGCGAGGTATTTTTTAATAATAATAACTGCGCTATGAACACTCTTCAAAATGAAAAGTAGTCGGACCCTTACATTGTCTGCCGTTCACGTGCTGCGATAAATATAGGAGTTTTAAATGTTGGAAAATGTCTCTACCAAACACATCAACCAAATGAACCCCCACATAATTTATTCCGAAACAAATTAATTTCCTACATTTATGATGGACGAAAGAAGTACTCATAACTTTTCATAGTGTGCATTTTCAAGGGATTAATTAACGTTGCTAACAAGGAAGACACCTACAGGCGTACAAACATAAAAGCCTACGTTTTATTCAAGTTAAGCTGCGAAATTGGAATTCTGTGAATAAATACACTGTGGAATTTAATATCGTAGGTTTATATATAGATGATGATCCAGGAAAGATTACTCAATATTTTATATGCAAACATAACTAAAACCATGGTAAACTCATTACGAACGGTTAACTAGAAGATTCCAGATTTAAATATTTTAACATTAAGTTACGGATTTCATAGTCTGTTGTCTGAGATTTGGTTTAACAGTGAGGAAGTGAAGTCACTGTCGGGGCAGCGATCAAAAGGTTGACTTTCACTCCGCACTTTAGAATGTCAAGAGCAAGTTTGTTATTATGGTTGATCCATTTTAAGTATTCCTTCTTGTCCGCATGTTCAAGGTAGTAGCTTTAGGTTCAGAGGAACTCGGGTTCGATTCCCGCTCCAGCGGAGAATTTTGACAGTGTATTTATAATTCCGTTAGCTCGGGGGCTGCGTGTTTGTGTTAGTGTTTACACAACCTCATTCAGGTACAACACGTTACAGTACAAACCACCACGGAAAGACGCAATAGTAAAGAAAAATATTACCGGGCGAGTTGGCCGTGCGGTGAGGGACGCGCAGCTATGAGCTTGCATCCGGAAGATAGTGGGTTCGAACCTCACTGTCGGCAGCCCTGAATATAGTTTTCCATGGTTTCCCATTTTCACACCAGGCAAATGCTGGGGCTGTACCTTAATTAAGGTCACGGCCTCTTTCTTCCCACTCCTAGGCCTTTCCTATCCGATCGACGCCATAGGACCTACCTGTGTCGGTGCGACGTAAAGCAAATAGCAAAAAGTAAAGTAATTATATTCCTCCATATAGGGTTGCCGTTAGGAAAGGCATACAGCCGTAAAACTGATCTAACTCCATACAAATTGTCGAATGTTAGAAAGATGAGCAAAAATAGAAAAATATATTGATTCATTTTAAGAGCTTGAAATATCATAGACGTACGAGTCTGACTGATAACCAATATGACTGGGGTGTGTGTGTTTATAATTGTGGATAGAATCGGAAACGATAAACGGTATTATTATGTCATCCCAGCATAAGCACAAAGTTCTTCGTGAAATCTTTCGGACATCTTCAACTGGACGAGTATGTTAGTCAGCTATCAGTCAAACATATCAATCGACACTGATCTGCATTTAGGGCAGTAGCCCAGGTGGCGGATTCCCTATTCGTTTTCGTAGCCTTTTCTTAAACGATTGCAGAGAATTTGGAAATTTATTGAACATCGCACGTGGTAAATTATTCCAATCCATAACTCCCCTACCCACGAATTTTTTCTCTTGAATTCCAATTTTACCTTCGTATTGTGATCTCTCCTACTTTTAAAAACATGACCCAAACTTATTAGTCTACTAATGTAATTCCACACCATCTCTCCACTGACAGCTCAGAACATACCATTTAGTCGAGCAGCTCGTCTCCTTCCTCCCATGTCTTCGCAGCCCAAACCTTGCAACATTTTCGCAACGCTACTCTATTTTAGGAAATCACCAGAACAAATCGATCTGCTTTACTTTGGATTTTTTCTAGTTCTCCGGTAAAGTAATCCTAGTGAGGGTGCCATACATTGAAACCATACTGTGGTTGGGGTTTTACCAGAGACTTAATATCCCCTCACCTTTACATATTTACTACAATCCATAAATACCCCCCCCCCATCCACCTACACATGAGGTTGAATATACCGTATTTCAGAACTTAAAACCAGCTTTGAATTTATGACAGAATAAGTAAATGAACTCGGGACAGCCTTGCGGGAAAATTATTATGCCAATCCTGAGACCAACGGTGGGCACATTTCGGCGGGTATTACACGTCTAGTAAGCAATCCGCAAGACAATTCAGAACAAGAGTGGTGGGAAGTTTTAGCAGGCAATGCTTATGAGACAGTTCCCTCTACAGTGCCATCTACAGGAATAATCAATCTTTTTTGTCTGCACAAAGGATATGCGTTCTGCAAGGAACAGTTCTTCGAATCTAGAAATTGTTAAACAAAGGAAAGTGATCATAAACTATCTGGAGAGTGAGAAATATTCAGGAAGAATTCCAAACTCACTGCGAGCACATCAGTTTTTACTAATCCTATTAATTATAATCTTACCGGATTTACGTCGTACTAAATACTTCGGCTTTTCTTCAAACCTCAGGTGTGCGATGGAGAGATGCACGCCGGGTGTTAATTTCAGGGCAAATATCAAAGTTGATTGGACATATTGCCCAACAAAACCCCACCAAAATCAACCGCAAGAATTATTCACTGAAAATCAAAAGAAGTTTGGAGGACCCCAGAAGAATTTCCGGATGATATCAAGCAGTCAGAACGTGGTGGTTTTAAGTAGCTCGAGACAGCAACGCTAGGAAAATTACGTATTTAACTGTCTCTGTCATCGTGAAAATTCTCCAATTTCATCGTCATCCGAATTTTTTAAATTTAGGATAACAGGTTACAACATTTCGTCTTGTCCAAATTCCATAAACTCCTTCTGTAGAAACTCTTCAGTATGTCATTCGTAGATTTCCTTGTCTCGATGAGTATCCCTTAACTAATATTTCTATATTGTTAATTAAGAAAAAATCATTATGTTTTACTTCAGATAAATACAAGACCAGAGGGTGTTTCACTGACAGTCGCTTAATTTCGACTCGCTAGGGTGACACCATCTTATTTATTCATGTATGTAATATTGTTCTTCTCTCTGTCAGTTTCAAATTTTAGGCCAAGACTTTGTTTATATAAGGCTTATAGTGTATAATGATCGATTCCAGATCCGGTTTCACTTTTGTATCTTTGTTCAAGTACCATGCAAAATATACGGGTGTGATTCAAACGCAAATTGGTATTTAAGTAGAAAGAAACTGTTCAAAAGGACTAGGTTCCAAATTATTACAATATTTCTTAGGAGAGAAGGTTTAGAAGGTGGGGGGGGGAGTACCTAAATGTCATTTTTGCACGTTTTTCTACAACGGTTTTTTGGACAAGAAGATGTAACACAATTTGTAGGCAAAAATGTTTTGAATATTCTTCTTTTGTCTCATTTTGGATGCGTCATAATTGATACATCTGGAAATAACTGTTTCTGACATTTTTATGTAGAGACGTATTTAAGTGAGTCGAAAGTGTCTCTTCTATCTGGAAAGTGAGAAATATCCGGGAAGAATTCCACTACGGGCACGTCATTTTTACTAAGCCTATAAATTATAATCTCTCCGATTTACGTTGTACTAAATACTTCGGCTTTTCTTCAAAACTCAGGTGTGTTTCTTCCACAGCGGCTCAGATCTTTTTCCCCACTTCAGTAAATCTGGGATTTCTTGTCGTATAAGTAGGTAAAGATTTGGTTGGCTACTCGTTACGGAATCAGTTTCACATGTACATACAATTCATTCCTCCTTTTACGAATGGAAACTTATCAATGATATTTTCCATTATCTTCCAGTTCGAGTGTCACGTGCATTGTACAGCATTTAAACCGTGATCGCCATCCCTGGGATGGTAGACGACGATGCAATTACCTTCTTCTTACTGCTCTTTGATAAGTACATACTAAATATTTCTCAGAATCATAGTGTTACCAACAACTTTTTAAGCTTCGTCTTTGGGCTCCGCCTCCCTAGAAAGGCTGGTACCGGGCGAGTTGGCCGTGCGCGTAGAGGCGCGTGGCTGTGAGCTTGCATCCGGGAGATAGTAGGTTCGAATGCCACTATCGGCATCCCTGAAGATGGTTTTCCGTGGATTCCCATTTTCACACCAGGCAAATGCTGGGGCTGTACCTTAATTAAGGCCACGTCCGCTTCCTTCCAACTCCTAGGCCTTTCCTATCCCATAGTCGCCATAAGACCTATCTGTGTTGGTGCGACGTAAAGCCCCTAGTAAAAAAAAAAAGGCTGGCGATCCAATTGATTGCGATGTCTCTCGAAACAGTGGCTCAAAATATGTCAATGGCAGGTCGCCCATACCAAGGGTGCAAGTCTTTAAGCCAGGAATTTCTCCGTCCCCCAACAGATCGTTTTTCCTCATTGTGTGTTGCTTTTGGAAGGGCCTGGTGTGTACTTCTTTCTATTTGATGTCAATAGGCTACGCCAACTGATAATGAGGTGCTGCACATAGCCTACGCCTGACAGATAACACCAACGTCCCATCTGACAGCCGAGCCACCATCAACAGCGTCAAATGCCCTCACCCCATGTGAATACTGCGGGGAGGGTTATTATCGAAACCAGGCTGTTGCCGTACCATCTAGAGGATTATACGTTTTACACCAACATCTCTCCTATCCTGCGAGCCAACGTGATATGGTGAATATTTTCCACCAACGGGACTCGAACCAGCCAATCGTGGTGTTATACCACAAGGACTTAACGCCTTGACGATCATGGTGGCCAGGTGAGCTAAGGCAAAATCATTTAAAGGAAAATATATGTGTGTGCTATTTCATTTCTCCTTTCAGAGTGATAGAATTTAATTAAATTCAGAACGTGCATTTTAATTTCACAAGCAAACACACAGTCGTCAAACTTCCAGACAAGTTCCGGAATTGAATGAGGCAAAATATTACTTTCAACACGGTGAAGCTCAAGCGCTTGCATGTAATATTTCATTCAGAGCCTAGGATGTGATATATGGCTTTCTACAAGTCCATTACACAATATAATTAAGGAGAAGGCATTTATTGCTCTTAAACTTCAAAATTCTTGACCTTTGCCCTAGATGGAACATTTCCTAGACCTGTTGAAATTAACACAAGCCATTACTTTTGCATGGTCTTATATGATGTGATCAGGAGCTTAGGATGTGGTGAATTTCATGAAATACGAACCGCCATTTCGAACAGTCTCACGTACATTGAACAGATTTCGAACACTGACCGCCGTCACTGAGATGCTTAACGATGATGCATCTTAGCCCCTGAAAGCCGTCCGATTGATATCAAAGTTACTGTCGTTGATGGTGTACCAGAAATACAGAGCAAAATACCATATTCACATATTAAAAATTTAGATTAGTAAAATAGGGCATAATAATAATAATAATAATAATAATAATAGTTACCAGTATTAATTAAAGAAAGAATTTCCAAATTACATAAAACTTAAGATCACTTGGAACAGGTACAATAAGAAATCAATATCTCGGGAAAGCAAAACTTAGACGCTGTAATGCAGTAATCAAACCTGAACCGTTATATGCTTCAAAAATCTTAATCATTGTTGGCGGGTCTCTAACCAAAGACATAGAGAAACAGGGAAGGACAATTTTAAATATTTTTGGCCCAGTTTGTATGGAGAGAATATGGAGGAAGAAATCATGCCAGGAAATATATTGCAATTCTGTAAAATTATCTCGCACTTTTCGGAAAAGACGATTGAAATTTTATTCACACATTATCAGAAAGAACAGTAACAGACTAACTAAAAGAATTATCAACCTGGCCCTTTCATCTAAAACCAAGAACAGCTGGCTTCGTGAAACTGAAACAGATCTCCAGGAATTTAACATCTCGGAAGACATTGTACAGGACAGATATAAATTCAGGATCAAAATCGACAATCACCAGTTTGAAGACAAACCTAACACCAGAGCCACTATTACTTGGACAGAAGGTCGAAGGAAGAAACTCAGCGAGAGGATGAAGAGATTTTGGGAGCAGAAGAAGGCCAACAAATCAGCTAAGCTGGTTCAATCGAGCTCCTAAGTAGGGCATAAGGATGTAAAAAGAAACAGTTACTGATGATCCCCAGGAAAGGAGGGGGGGGGGGAAAGAAAGGGCAAGATCATACTCTATGAGTGTGTAATAATGTCATGCAAACATACATTTCTACAGTACTGTACAGTATGATTCATTTTTCCTTTACACACGCACACAGGAAAATGAACACAACGAAACTTGTTCTGATGGACTGCATATCAATATGTGGCTGGGAGGCGTGACCCGTTTTAAGGGAGATAATGGATAGAAGAACATTGTCATATTCGCGGTCTTGGTATAGGAGCGACGATATCTTATTACTAATATTCACAGTTGCCTTGCACCCGTGGTAGATTCCTTCCAGAAATTCTATTATTGAACCATCCACACCACCATTTTCCAATGCCTTCCACGGTAATTTCCTTGGCATAGAATCGTAAAACATTTATGTGTCAAGAAATTGTCTTGAATTTTGTTTACATATTCACTAGGGCTCGCAGAAGAGAACATAGTCGACTAAATGAAATGAAATGTCGTATGGCTTTTAGTGCCGGGATATCCCAGGACGGGTTTGGCTCGCCAGGTGCAGATCTTTCTATTTGACTCCCGTAAGCGACCTGCGCGTCTTTATGAGGATGAAATGATGCCGAAAACAACACATACACCCAGCCCCGTGCCATTGGAATTAACCAATTAAGGTTAAAATTCCCGACCCGGCCGGGAATCGAACCTGGGACCCTCTGAACCGAAGGACAGTACGTTGGAAACAGTCGACCAAGAGTTGCGGAGAAGGAAAAATGTGAGTGAGGTACCAGACACATGAAAGTGGAAGCAGTATTAGGTTCAGCTAGGGGATCCCTTGGCTGCCAGTCTACGGTACGCTCCCAGTGTAGGAGCCACTTGCGGGGTCTGTCTTCTGGGGTTCTTAAATACCACCACCAAAAGTTATGTGACTATAGGCAAACCGATAGTTGTGCATTAATGTCGCGTACTAGGCAAGGCGAGAAGTGAGGTGGTTTGCCGTTGCTTTCTGCACTATGCCAGGACATTTTAGTTGAACATCCTACCACGTTTCATTGCAATAGGTATGATCCAGTGCCGACTTTACCGCCTCCACGGGTCTTCAAGCTCTGTAGGAGACGGCTTTGTTCTTTCATTATGTTGCACAGATATCAGAAGATAATGAGAATCCTGTCTCGTTATTTCTCTCACGGCCGCGTGGGTAAAGTAATGAACGCCGTTATTGTTCGCGTTATCCCGGCAGAAACATGATCATGTTTGTTGTCAATATGTTTTCTTGTTTTGTCGGTCTTGCCGAGTGAGGTCGAAAGTGATCACACTATATTTTATTAACACGACATACAGTCTTACTTATTCTCATCAAATATTCATCAACCACAGCGATCTATAGTTGAAACTAAATCTAACTCTGAGTGGAACAGTAATTATTAAGCTGTCAGATTTATGCATTTTATACAATAATTTGATTTGTATAATGATGAGTGTACGTTCTAAATTAAATTGCCGTATTTATTTGACGGGAATGGAAGAATTAATTCCTTTCCTAATTTAAAAGAGACTCTTTCAAATTACAAAATCCATGCATTTTTGAAGCGTTGTGTAGCAACATGTGTGAGATATATTACTGGCAATTGTTCCAGAATTACTTACAAACTATAATAGTGCATAGATCATCATCATCATCATCATCATTATCATCATCATCATCATCATCATCATCATCATCATCATCATCATCATATCCTTCTATCTAGTCAGGTAGGAATTTCGTGAACGATATCCCTCCATCCTTGTAATCTTCTTCTCTCATTTCGTGTTCCAGTGTCTCTGCTTTTTACATTTTAACATAGATATGTTTTTGGGCTGGGGCTCTATCTGTAAGTGAGTGAGTGAGTGAGTGAGTCGTCTTTATTCGTAGCGAAGTTAGGACTCAAGGCCCTCTCGTACACTTAACCACAACATTTTAAAAAAGTAACAGAAATATTATTGTAATACAACAGATCGTTTTTAAAAATAATACGGTATAGTACTAATAGCAAGTATGGAGATAGTAATAATAGAAATAATGATAGAATTTACAACATAAAAATACATAAATGAACATGATAATAAAAGAAGGAAATACAGTAAAAACCTATACCTAACAAATACATTTCTAACTTTTTTGAAAATATTCTCATTCACGCACTCGTTCGTACTTCACTCATCACTTAGCGTCATCAATTTAGCACAGACAAAGTTTCGTGGACAGAAAACCGACACTATGGTAACCAGGCAACGAGTGTTCTGTACTAAGTCTTCCTCACGTTATTACCGTGTGACAGAAATCTGCCTTCTAAATTACACAGTAGGTACAAATGGTGCCGTGTTTTAAGCGAGTTTCCATTGACTTTGACTGGCGTTTCGTCTAGGTAACCCCCTTATATATGGTAACGTCACCGAATGCTGCAGAATTTTTCTCATAATACGTATCTTTTGAATATTTATGGCCACAATATTGAGTGCTAAATCAGCGACTATGTTGATGGACGCAGATCGTGATAGTTGGCGCTATCTTGTGACGTGGCCTGGAAATGTTGTGTACTGGATCAGCTTTTCCATATTGTTGAACGTAGATCATGATGCTACGTATTTTTTCGATTTACCGAAACTCTTTATAGGCCTCTCTATATATTTTTTCTAAATTACATATTCTTTAACTTGGTTCATCTGCCTCCTTCTGGGACGTCCTGCTGGTCATCTCCCAGGCACTGCCTAGAAATCCGCGTCTCTTCCATTGTCTAGATATTTAATATATTTGATTTAATTTACCGTACGTCCAGACCCCCTTCTGGTGACACAGTGCATTGCGTCTCTTCTGGTATGGGTTAGAACAAACTTCTTACTTCTATTGATTTGTCTGCCTCATCATTCGCTTTCACTGAGGTAAGAACGATGTTAGTAACACGATTCCTTACGAAGCTCGTCCCTGTTTTGAAGGGTGTGAAAGTGTTGCTAACATGATTGGTTGGTGCGTGCCTTTCAAAGGGCTTGGAGGACTGACATGAATTAGCAACTTCTGGCGATGAGGAAAGCAACGGGGAACTACCTCACTCTTCATTTCCTCAGTACACATCTTCAGCGATGGTTAGGCTTTCTATAACTGCTGTTGTTGGAACTGTTGGGAATCAACTCAGTACTGAACATTCAACATCTGTTACCTTGGGCGAACGATTGAATTAACACATTTCAATCTAATGACTTTATTATTATTTACTATGATTAGTTTTCCGTGCGTTTCAAATATCAATCACTAATAGTAAAGATAATGCATGATAGAGTTAAGAATTCTTCTTCTGCTCGCGGAATAGGTTTTTTGAACTAAATGCCATTTAATAATACACAAATGCAACAACTCCGTGTTTTGGCTGCCGACAAGTTAAATAATTCCTGCACGCTGTAATGTCACCTATCTGGTACCTCTTAAAATCTATAGCCATAAATTGACATAATTTTAATATACATCGAAAGTAAATTGAACTTCCGTACATTTCCACCCACAGCGTGCCATTTGGGCTGCTTATTTAGACTTATCACGATCACTTCTTCCCTAGAAAGTTAGCAATCCAACTAGGTGGGAATGTGCAAACAGTTGTCCACTCAGGGCATATCCTGGTGCGCCCTTCTTCCATGGTGCCCTCGGTGATCTCATGCCGCCGGCTTAGTATCATTAATGTAGAAGATCATGAATTAGTTCCAAAACTTGTTATCATACGTGATGTTTACTAATACTGATCACGAAAATTATGACTTCCCTAATACCATTTAATCAAAATTAGGATGCATTAGTTGCATATGATATCATCATATGGCGTGGGTATATCTACCCGTATGTATACTCTACGTACCGCGTATGATTTACAATATTTTTTTCTTTTCAATATTCACCACGTCCATCTATCATGTAATTACAAAATTATCATTGGTCCAGCATTAAGAATACTTACAGCTCCGATATCTACTTTATCAATCAATCAATCAATCAATCAATCAATACTGATCTGCATTTAGGGCAGTCGCCCAGGTGGCAGATTCCCTATCTGTTGCTTTCCTAGCCTTTTCCTAAAGGATTTCAAAGAAATTGGAAATTTATTGAACATCTCCCTTGGTAAGTTATTCCAATCCCTAACTCCCCTTCCTATAAATGAATATTTGCCCCAGCTTGTCCTCTTGAATTCCAACCTTATCTTCATATTGTGATCTTTCCTACTTTTATAAACGCCATTCAAACTTATTCGTCTATTAATGTCATTCCACGCCATCTCTACGCTGACAGCTCGGAACATACCACTTAGTCGAGCAGCTCTTCTTCTTTCTCTCAATTCTTCCCAACCCAAACATTGCAACATTTTTGTAACGCTACTCTTTTGTCAGAAATCATCCAGAACAAATCGAGCTGCTTTTCTTTGGATTTTTTCCAGTTCTTGAATTAGGTAATCCTGGTGAGGGTCCCATACACTGGAACCATACTCTAGTTGGGGTCTTACCAGAGACTTATATGCACTCTCCTTTACATCCTTACTACAACCCATAAACACCCTAATAACCATGTGCAGCGATCTGTACCCTTTATTTACAATCCCATTTATGTGATTACCCCAATGAAGATCTTTCCTTCTATTAACACCTAGATACTTACAATGATCCCCAAAAGGAACATTCACCCCATCAACGCAGTAATTAAAACTGAGAGGACTTTTCCTATCTGTGAAACTCACAACCTGACTTTTAACCCCGTTTATCAACGCACCATTGCCTGCTGTCCATCTCACCACATTTTCGAGGTCACGTTGCAGTTGCTTACAATCTTGTAACTTATTTATCACTCTATAGAGAATAACATCATCCGCAAAAAGCCTTACCTCCGATTCCACTCCTTTACTCATATCATTTATATATATAAGAAAACATAAAGGTCCGATAATACTGCCCTAAGGAATTCCCCTCTTAATTATTACAGGGTCAGATAAAGCTTCACCTACTCTAATTCTCTGAGATCTATTTTCTAGAAATATAGCAACCCATTCAGTCACTCTTTTGTCTAGTCCGATTGCACCCATTTTTGCCAGTAGTCTCCCATGATCCACCCTATCAAATGCTTTAGACAGGTCAATCGCGATACAGTCCATTTGACCTCCAGAATCCAAGATATCTGCTATATCTTGCTGGAATCCTACAAGTTTTTTCTGTGGAATAACCTTTCCTAAAACCGAATTGCCTTCCATCGAACCAGTTATTAATTTCACAAACATGTCTAATATAATCAGAAAGAATGCCTTCCCAAAGCTTACATACAATGCATGTCAAACGTACTGGCCTGTAACTTTCAGCTTTATGTCTATCACCCTTTCCTTTATACACAGGGGCTACTATAGCAACTCTCCATTCATCTGGTATAGCTTCTCCGACCAAACAATAATCAAATAAGTACTTCAGATATGGTACTATATCCCAACCCATTGTCTTTAGTATATCCCCAGAAATCTGATCAATTCCAGCCGCTTTTCTAGTTTTCAACTTTTGTATCTTATTGTAAATGTCATTGTTATCATATGTAAATTTTATTACTTCTTTGGCCTTAGTCTTCTCCTCTATCTCGACATTATCCTTGTAACCAACAATCTTTACATACTGCTGACAGAATACTTCTGCCTTTTGAAGATCCTCACATACACACTCCCCTTGTTCATTAATTATTCCTGGAATGTCCTTCTTGGAACCTTTTCCTGCCTTAAAATACCTATACATACCCTTCCATTTTTCACTAAAATTCGTATGACTGCCAATTATGCTTGCCATCATGTTATCCTTAGCTATCTTCTTTGCTAGATTCAATTTTCTAGTAAGTTCCTTCAGTTTCTCCTTACTTCCACAGCCATTTATAACTCTATTTCTTTCCAGTCTGCACCTCCTTCTTAGTCTCTTTATTTCTCTATTATAATAAGGTGGGTCTTTACCATTCCTTACCACCCTTAATGGCACAAACCTGTTTTCGCATTCCTCAACAATTTCTTTAAACCCATCCCAGAGTCTGTTTACATTTTTTTTACCGTTTTCCACCGATCATAGTTACTTTTTAGAAACTGCCTCATGCCTGCTGTATCAGTCATATGGTACTGCCTAACAGTCCTACTTTTAAGACCTTCCTTTCTATCACATTTATTTTTAACTACGACAAAAACAGCTTCATGATCACTAATACCATCTATTACTTCAGTTTCCCTATAGAGCTCATCTGGTTTTATCAGCACGACATCCAGGATATTTTTCCTTCTAGTTGGTTCCATCACTTTCTGAATCAGCTGTCCTTCCCATATTAACTTATTTGCCATTTGTTGGTCATGCTTCCTGTCGTTTGCATTTCCTTCCCAATTGACATCTGGCAAATTCAGATCTCCCGCTACATTCACATTTCTTTCCATGTCGTTTCCCACATAGCTGACTATCCTATCAAATAATTCCGAATCCGCGTCAGTGCTACCCTTTCCCGATCTGTACATTCCAAATATATCAAGTTGCCTATTATCTTTAGAAATGAGCCTTACACCTAGAATTTCATGTGTCTCATCTTTAACTTTTTCGTAGCTTACAAATTCTTCTTTCACCAGAATGAACACTCCCCCTCCCACCCTTCCTGTCCTATCTCTACGATACACACTCCAGTGCCGTGAGTAACTATATGAAAAAGAAATAACGTTCATCTCCTGCCACGTTAAAATAAACACACTGAAATAAAATGCCCGAAGTTGATTCATAGTCTGGTGACGAAATTCCATGGCCTATCTGTAATAAATGTTGTAAGTCGACGTTAGGAGTAAATATTCACATAGGAAAAGCTCACCCTGAGAAAAGGAGAAATAAAATCGTAACACAATATGCTAATAACATGAATGTTGGTTAAAGCTTACAGTTGACAGAATAAACCCGAATGGTCACAGATCATGAAAGTGAATATATTAATCCTATGAAGAGTTGGGAGGATAGAATTTCAAACATTATGCGAAATGGTGATGCAGATCAGCTGGAATATTTTACTTCTGAGGTTATACAGACCTTTGCGGATCAGGAAAATCAGTTACCTGGCCCTCAACATCCTGCCGTTAGATATTAAAAAGTAGAAATTTACAAAGTAATCGTAAATATGACCATAAAACTTCCACTTACCCCACAGCGGAGATCTAAAAGGCAATGGGAGAAAAAAAGAGAGCGCTATGCCCAGTATCATTTCTATAATCAGAAGAGGAAAATTGCTGGCAAAATTGTGGACAAATTACTAAGGTCCATTCTTTTAAAATTCCAATAAATACGATTTCGGATCATTTTGAAGGGACTTTTGGTACCGAAATTAACAATTATCCTCTTTCTCTTATGGACAAATGTACTGACTTACCTGCTGATATTAATATTTCAGTAGATGACGTCCATAAGGCATTATACAACATTAAAGTTGACACTTAACCCGGCCCAGCTCATATTACAGTTCGTGTATTACGGCACCTCAAGGTTACCAAATTTCTGACGTTACTCATCAACACGATGCTTCATTTACCTACGTATCTACAAAACTAAAAATGACCAGAAGAATTTTAATACATAAGGGTGGAGACATAAATGATATTTAAGAATGGAGACCAATAACCATATATTCGGTGATTAGGAGAATAACTGAACGAGTACTAGAAATGAGACTGCGTTCATATGCCACACTAAGTTCTCACCAGCGTGGCTTCGTGCCATTACCTGAAATTCATGTCAACGCTTCCCTTGTGAATGATTGCCTCCAGGATGCGAAACTTAACGAAAAGGATCGTTACGTCATTTTCTTGATGTCACAAAAGCAATTGACTCTATCGGACGTGAATATATCAAACGATCTCTCCGACAATCTGAAATTCATCCAAACTTATGTAGACTAATTGAAGCATTTCCTACAAAGAACAGTGTTCAAGTTGAATCTGATCATAAGAAATCAAAACCCATCGAAATTAAGTGTGGCGCAGCTCAAGGGTCCCCTATCTCACCACTGCTGTTTAATTTATAATCAATACTATAATACAAAATCTCAATGACCATGACATATGCCAACGTTATGGCTATACTTTATCTGATGATCTACCGCCGTCATCCTCATTTGCTTTCGCAGATAACCTAGTTATAATCAACAGCAAAACTGAAAGTGATGCTACTACCTTGTTAAATGTAGCCGAAAGCAGCTTTGCAGAAATTGGTTTACATATCCATCCTCTTAAAATGAAATCTATAATCCTGAAGAAAGGAAAATTAACTGAAGGAAACGTCACTACACTCGAAGGATCAATAATCCTATCGATAAAAACAAAAAAATGAAAGAATCAAGTATTTAGGAAAGACTTCAAGAACGAAATTTATCTTGACAGACATAAAATAATAAGCACAGTAACTTCTGACTTAAATAACCTGGTAAAAACAAAACTTTTAAAACCAGAGCAAAAAAATCAAGATTATTAACGAGTTTGTTTGGCCGGGTTTGATCTATCCTCTACAATGTGCCCCCTGACACAACTATCAAACGTCTTTCCTAAATATTATAAGAAGTTCTGTAAAAGAAATAATGATGCTGCCAGATGATACCCGCAAATTCAATGCTGTATAGTGCCACAAAGGTCATAGGAATGGGAATAATTTGCGCAGAATGGGAAGCCAGTGTACAACATTAAAACATTTATAATTGCTTGTTCGATATTCAGGGCGTTCACCTACAATAAGTAAGGGAGTTACCTGAAGAACAAGATATGGCACTCCACAGACTTGACATACAAAAAGAAAGTCTTCCCCCAAAGATTGACGGAAGAAAATTACGTGAAGTTATGAGAAATTGATTCTTTCAGTCGTGGTGCCAATTACCACATAAAGGAAAGGGAGTAGTGTTATATTCAGACTGCCCGAAAGAAAAATCCTGGATGACTCGTAAATCACCTCTGTCATCTTCTGAATACATAAAGACAGTGAAGATGTCATGCAACCTCACCGCAGTCAGGTCGGGTCCTGGTAGGTCATTCAGCACAACCTGTTGCCACCAAAATGGCTGTAACGAGACAGAAACCCTTGGACATGTTCTGGGATTCTGCCGGAGCACTGAACTAATGCGCAACCATCGCCGCCCCCGTATAAGAACGTCGATTGCTCAGGGCTTGAGATAGCGTGGATGGTAGGTGAACGAGGAGGTTCACTGCATCTCTACCAATGACTCTAATGCCCGACTCGTTGGCTGAATGGTCAGCGTACTGGCCTTCGGTTAAGAGGGTCCTGGGTTCGATACCCGGCCGGTTCGGGGATTTTGACCTTCATTGGTTAATTCCAAAAGCGCGGGGGCTGGGTATTTGTGCTGTCCTCAACATCACTGCAACTCACACACCACACATAACACTATCCTTCACCACAATAACACGCAGTTACCTACACATGGCAGATGCCGCCCACCCTCATCGGAGGGTCTCCCTTACAAGGGCTGCACTCGGCTACAAATAGCCACACGAAATTAAATTAAATGACTCTAATCGGAGAGATGACATCATTGTCATAAACAGAAAGGACATTAAAGCAATGGTCTTAGATCCTAGCATTCGCTTCGAAAGGCTCGGGGGTGTGGACCTAGAAAAACAAGCTATGTATGTTCCGTGCTTGCCTTATAAAATACCTGTCGATCGGTGGATTGTCAGAGGCCTGCTATTCGGAGCCATAGGCACTCTCCCTAGTCAGACATCGAACTTCCTACAAAATTTGAAAGTCCTTTCTGCAAAATAGAAGAACTAGTAGTACTAGTAGTACAGATACTGAGGGACTCTCTACAAAGCATTCACTTCCATCTATACCTGAGAACGTGATTGACATTCTCCCCCACTAACCCTGGAAAAAGAGAATAACAGCATTAACGATTAAATTTCCACTTTTTTAAAACTTCATTGAAATTGTAACCATATTACGGATCCGAATGGTCACCCTCATTGGAGGACGGATGATTTATTTCTTTAATAAATCTCTCTATCTATTGGAGAAGTTATGTAGGGGAAAATACTAAGCATTTGAGGTAAACAAAATGATACGAAGTGATATCCATAGACTATGACATCAGAATTGGCAATTAGTGTCAATCGAGCTCTGAAATGAGACGATTGTTTACTATTTAAATAAAAAAATAGCAATTTTGAATTTGATTGTGAATGAACATTCAATGAATTCTAATTACAGTATGATTTATGGAGACCCCGAAGTTTTATTCAGTAATAGGTAAGAATGCAAACTAATTTGGTTACTAAGAGGAGTCACCTAGGCGACTCTTCCGTAATGTAGTGAGAGTAGCATAAACTCTAGGGCTTTTGGTGGGCCGAACACCTACTGTTTAGGCAAAACTCATAGCATAACTGTTATGCAGATTACATACACTAAACGTGTTACCCGCTTCAGTAACCTTGCATTCAAATTGCACAAAAATCCAATTACTAGATATTATGCATTCATTCATTTTATATTTACCATTTGTTAAACTACAATTGAGCCTAACAAGTACCTGATGATGTATTCAGTTCATCAAATAAATGCAGTTTATATCAAGATGTATGATGTATTCAACATACAGTACGTGCATATATTATCCAGACCTACTATCATATACATATTACAGCAACAAAATTAGTAATTTCAATTAATTTTTCCCTCTCTTCATATTTAAAGCGGTTTTAAGACGCTTGCATTTAGAAGAATGATTTCCTAAGAAAATTTTGGACATACTCATCGCAGGGTTTTCAATAAATTCACCATAGTCAGTTGTAGAAATTATAGTCGAATACCTTGACTATGCTGTGAAAAAATATTTTAACATAGGAGGGCCAGAAAATTCCAATGAGGTAAATAAAACCCTTTCTGTGATTTAAATATCATCATTTTTAATCCAAATTTTGCTGTCGAATTTTTAAGTAATGCCTTCTAAACCGATTTCATTAGATAGTCAAAATCGTGTTTTTAAGACATCTTTCAATTCGAACATTTTCGTAGGAGGAAACCCTCGTTTCTTGGGAGATACGCCAGCTCCGCAGATCTCTCCGGTAGTCGGCGCGCCTGTACCGGTCTATCCACCGTCCTCTTGTGTAGTTAGCACGCGCTTCCCTCCACTGCTAGACAACCATTTTGCTAGTTATTTTTTCTTCCGAGACGAATGATCCCGCGTTGAAAGTCCATCGCTTGTGTGGAACACTAGAATACCACAATGTGTCCTGTCTCCGTGACAAGTGACAAAGTTCCTTCCTGTCTTCGTTAGCCTCGTCTTTAAGGCCAGAGCAATGCTGTAATCAGGGATGTCGTCTTGTTAAAGAAAGTCACTTCCTCGGTACGGAATGTCTCATTATTCTGTAGGGGCGCTCCATCACATTCACTTTGAATTCTCCGCATCAAAGAGAAATCTCGTTAAACACCGAACAATTCAGTGCAGTTCTGTGCTATTGTCAGCCACATCCTTGTCACCAGTTTCCGCCCTGCTCGAAGAGAAAGCAAATTGGAGGGTGGATCTGACACACAGGCAGAGTCATGTGAGTTTTTCACTTTCTATATTTTTTGACTAGTCGAATACATTGATATTCTCTCCTTATCTCTATAAGTTGCAGCATGGGAAGTAGAGAATGACATTATTAATCAGAAATGATGTGAAAAAAGAATAAAGAAAATATATTGAAATATGAATAATAATCTGTTCAATTGGATTGAAGAGAAATGCCATAAAATGTAAAATCTCATTATTTTCTACTTTCTAAATGCAAAACTTAGAAGATAGGCCTTATTAAAGAAAGTTATAGGTTATTACCAACTTCATCACAATTGTTTCGCATGTTAAATCCTGATAGGGCAGGCAGTGTTAGCAATATACAAAATTTACCTTAATTTATAACCAAGGCGAAGACAGGAGTTAGAAGAACTAACCATGAATGGACAGGGACCAGGTGAGTTAGTAAAACAGAAATGATTAAATTTGCCTTTTGAAAAATTAAAATGATCACAAAAAGTCGTTCAATAAAACGTGTGATGCGATGTTACCTAACGACCGTGCAGGCTGGGCTGAGATGTGAAGTATTTATGAATGGCCATGACATACAGATCCACGGCCTGTATAGCTCTCGAGTTACTGTTGCTAGGTAACATCGAGTCACACATTTTGTTATATGACACTATCACGTTACACAGATGTCCGGATGAGGCCGGTGCCTAAGATATATTCATTTCAATGAGGAAAGAAGGATATTATGAAAGACTTTAAGTAATCGATGGTAAGATCTAAAAAGTGTTATACAACAAGATAGAACCAATGGCACCATCAATTAAAAAGTCGAACTGGGCTTTGCTGAGGTCACGGGCGCAAGGTTTGACGTAGAATACGAATCGCGTGGTGGGTATTATCAGAATAAAGTATCTAGTCAGCATTGCTTTCACATAAGTTTGTTGACAGTTTATTTCGAAATAGGCGTCGATTACTCATCGTGACCATGAATATTTTCGAGAAACGTTATCATTATCGGACCCTTAAACACTTGCTCTGTGTGTGTGTTTGCAATTCCATCGTTCTGTGCACATTTTTCATTTTATAACGTTATCAAATTTTCTCTGTTGTTGTCTCCCTCAGCTGTTCAAACTGCCAACCCAATGAACAAAGATTTATTCGCGTCAAAATTGTAGAGAAAAATGAAATAATTTTGTAAAGAATGGTAAATTAGGTGAAATGTCTGGTTAAAAGCTGTATGACCGGACTGTTGTGAGACGTTGCAGTATGTATCTATGTATGTATTTTTTAATATTTATTGGTGTCTTGTTCAGTGGCGAAATTAGGGATCAAGGCCTTCTCTTATTACACTTGCTACATACAAATTAACATCTTAAATAACATGCTAAGATAATTAAAAGGTAAAAGTCATAAATACAATTAAAATGAATTTAAATATATCCCCCCCCATGGCACTACAGCCCTTGAAGGGCCTTGGCCTACCAAGCGACCGCTGCTCAGTCCGAAGGCCTGCAGGTTACGAGGTGTCGTGTGGTCAGCACGACGAATCCTTTCGGCCGTTATTCTTGACTTTCTAGACCGGCGCCGCTATCTCACCGTCAGATAGCTCCTCAATTCTAATTACATAGGCTGAATGGACCTCGAACGAGCCCTCAGGTCCAGGTAAAAATCTCTGACCTGGCCGGGAATCGAACCCGGGGCCTCCAGGTAAGAGGCAGGCACGCTACCTCGGGGCCGGCTTTATTTAAATATATTACTAACTAAATTAATGAAAACTAATTATTATGAAAACTTTTCAAGCTAATTCATTCTCAGATATGCACACATTCATATTTCAACCATTCAGTCACCTGTCCTCAGCAGGTAGTCTCGGCAGGCAACCTTAAATCTTCATAAAGAGCTAGTTTCTCTGACCAGAGCTGGCAGGGAATTCCATAATCTGGCCCCTGTCACCACAAATGATCTCTTAATTTTATTTGTGCGGTGCACTGGAGTACAAAGAAAGGATCTCGAACGAGTTGTATGTATGTCATCAAAACGATTGGCCCAACAGCCCTTTGTAGAACTTGGCCTTCCTCAGAATTTCTGCCAGTCTTTCCTGTTCAGTGCTGTGCTCCTCCACTTCTTAGTTCGCAGGATCCTGATGTCCTGACACTCACATTGTTCCTCAGTGGTGTCGTATCGTCTCTCACGGAACGAATCTTTAAGATGACCAAAAATATAAGTCGGATAGGCCAAGATCCGTGTTGTGGGCGGCTTAGAAAGAACAGTTCACTCAAGTTTTGCGATTAATTCACGGGTGCGCAGTTTTTTGTGTGGCCTTGCATTTTCATGTTGCAGGAGCATACTGTTGTCACTATTATGGCGACAAACACGCAGAAATCTTCTCTTCAGTTTTAAGAACATGTAAACTTTTGAGGTTATTGTGTGGCCAGCAGGCAATGTGCCAATCAGAATAACTCCTTCAGAATTCCAGAAGGCTGAGACTATAACCTAGCCTGCTTAAAGTAAAGATTTGAACGTTTTGTTTTGAGGAAAATGAGCGTGAGACCACTCTATGGTCTGTCTTTTGGTCTCAGGCTATAAAAGATTAATCCATGCTTCGTCCCCTGTGATGACATCATCATCAGCCTCGTGATGTTTAAGCAACTGTGCACAAACTGCTCTGCTTTGTTCCTTATTGCCGTCAGTCAGGCATCTAGTGACCCACTTGGAACAAACCTTTCGATAACCTAATTGGTAGGTAACTGTGCTGGCGCTGTTCACAGAGATGTCAAGTTGAGTAGCCACTTTTTGGTTGTTATTCGCCTATCGCCTCGAATAAGCCCGCCTGCGCGTTGAACAGTCACCGGTGTTTCAGCCGCGTATGGCCGTCCTGAACGTTGAAGGTCTGACAGTCTCGCTATACGTCCCTGTGACGCTGATACCTTGATTGACTCTACTCCTATCCACTGTATGATTTAATAAGACGTTTCGTTAGTGCCTGTGCATATTTGCGACGGTTTATTTCTAAAACAAATCCAACTTAATCACAGCTCTCTGTTTTGCACGTACAGAATTTCATTTGTAGATAGCCACTTTTCCAAAAAACTATTACGTTACTACGATAACGGCAAGGATAAAAATTCATTCCATTGCTGAGGAAGGGTTCTATTTAGTTCCTGTACAGAAAGCTTGGCCTTTATACAACATCTCATGGGCTCATGCTTCTCACGTGACCTTAGAATGAAATTCATCTCTTCCGCATCGTATCGGTTATTTTTCCACTAGAAAATAGACCTCGTAATTGTGCCGTTTTCTATATTAACGTTTGCCTATGATGGGGCCCAGAATTTCTTCACAATATTTATTTGCTCTCTTTTTAAAGAAGCCTTTCTTGTTCAGTGCAAGGAACTTCACTGCATAGAGGGTATCCGAACGGATGACGGTGGTATAGTGTCTGAGTTTGGCATCCAAATATATTGTCCTGTTGTAGACATCGTTGATTAGATGGTATACCATTTCGTTCATGTGTGACATAAATGATCTCTTCTATCCACTCAGGTAGATCTTCGAACTTTCCTACCCGTTTGATTTTCCTCTGGTCCACATCGAGACCTTTTGATGCCGGCTTTATGTCTGTTATAAACTGAGTTTTCTGGAAGAAATTTTGAAGACCTACGCCTGTTATTTGTACCTGAAGCCCGCTGATTTATTTTGTAGCTATCTGTAACGAATCGGAATAATAATTTATAATTTAGTGTGGCTATTTCTAGCTGATTGCAGCCCTTGTAAGGCAGACCCTCCGATAAGGGTGAGTGGCGTGTGCCATGTGTAGGTAACTGCGTGTTATTGTGGTAGAGGATAGTGTTATGTGTGGTGTGTGAGTTACAGGGATGTTGGGGACAGCACAAATGGAATTAACCAATGAAGGTTAAAATCCCCGACCAGGCCGGAAATCGAACCCGGGACCCTCTGAACCGAAGGCCAGTACGCTGACCATTCAGCCAAGGAGTCGAACACGAATCGGAAAAGACTGCTAGATCATATACAAAAGCGAGTCAGTGCAAGGTTTGTGTTCCTACAACCCCGTCTGATTTCACTGTGAACCCTTTCGTTTCTCATTTCCTTGCGCCACTCGGGGATGACCTTCTCTAGAATAAAGTTGAGAAGCAGAGGTGAGAGCCCATCTCCCTGCGTGATTCCTGCCCTTACTTCAAATGCTTCTGAAATTTCTCTCCTCTAAATTTCACTTTTTAGTTAGTATCTGTTAGTATCTCGGTAGTGCGAGGGCTAATGTCACTCAGGTTTGTTAGTAACTTCAGTTTACAGCATTCATGTCTGAGGAGCAAATTAGGCCGAACATTTCTTTGATTACATGTGTCCTGTCCGTGTTGTGGAACTCCATTACCTCGTGCGATGAGTTACGTGACCAGGTCTCCTGATGTATTCGAAGTTTCTACACCTCATGCTTCGTATCAGTCAATATTAATATCTTACCAACGAGCAGTGTTTCATGGAGTAACAGATTAGTGGCGCTGTCTTCTCGTCAGAATGTTAAATATACAATTAAAAAATAGGGGAACATGTTTTTGAACGTATTCCACGCTCTACAAAGCAATACTTCACACCCAGCTCGATTGGTAGAGCAACCGACGCGAAATCGGGAGGTTGTGGGTTCGGATCCCACTGGTGTCTGGTTGGCCATTTTTGTTCTGTACTTAACATCTCTTCAACACGTACTAAATGTACGTAACACGACCTAATAGGTTGAAAGTCGGTTTCGATTACAACGCGGTCGTGAAAATTCAATATTCATTGACTTGGCCCTCAACGGGCAACTTAAAACGCACTCTACAGTGTGATGGTAGTAGTACCAGACCTGTAGTTTAGAGCCTTTCCAACAGAACAAAGATGGCCTAGGCCACCATAGCTCAATTGGTAGAGCAACCGACGCGAAATCGGGAGGTTATGGGTTCGGATCCTACTGGTGTCTGGTTGTCCATTTTTGTTCTGAACTTAACTTCTCTTCAACACGTACTAAATGTACGTATCACGACCAAATAGGTTGAAAGTCGGTTTCGATTACAATGCGGTCGTGAAAATGCAATATTCATTAAACCTATGTTCTTTACCGCTGAAGTATACAAAAGAACATCGATGAATTCGCGCTCATTTTCAGAGCGCAAAGAGAAATGTCCAAAGAAGGGCGAAAACAAAGTGATAACAGTCCTCCAGAGTGGATTTTTATCACAGTTGGAAAGCTTCAGTATGGTGTATATCTTCAACGAGCATTTATCACAACTTGGCACCTACATGGAATGCTCCATATAAATCGACGGAGGTCATGTTGCGGTATCAGGTCCCATTCTTCAATGAGAGCCTATTAGAGGCCGTGGAGAGTCTGTCGTGGAACAGGACGCCCACGAACCCTTCTGTCAAGCATATCCCAAACCTGCTCGATGGGATTAAGGTTGGGACTCACTGCTTGCCATTCTATCTCTTGAATGTCCAGTTCTCGCAAACCAGCTCTGGTGACGCGCGCTACATTAGTCTTGGCATTGTCATGCATGAGTACGAATTCAGAGCCAACACCGTATGCAGCAACCAACACATGGTGTAGCAGTATCTGCTGGATGTACCCCGTAGCGGTTAAATTACCACGGATGACGACAAGATCCGTATGGACACAAATACTGATGCCATCCCTAAACATTACAGAACCTTGCCTGAATCGGTCGCCTCCCTGGACAACATTTGGCATGTACTGCTCACCACGGCGTTTCCATACACGTTGACGTCCATCACGCTGTGTCAGGAGAAATGTGGACTCGTCTGTGAACAACACAGGTCTCCCTTAGCGAAGTTGCCAGTTGACGTGCATACGGGTAAACAGAAGGCGAGCTGCACGATGTTGCTGATTTAAACGGGACGCTCGAACAGGACGTCTGGGTCGTAAGGACACTTCTCGTAACCAGTTCCTTACTATCTGGTCGGACACCGTGGCTCCAATGACCCTCCTGAGGTCTCGTTGCAGTTCTCGGGCAGTTGCTGAACGACGCCGCAACGCAAAGATTGTCAGATATCGGTCATCCTGTGGGGCTGTCATGTGTCCACGACCTTTTCCTACCCTCCTTGTGAACCGGTCTGTCTCACTGTAGCGATTCCACGAGCGTTGAATAACTGACGGAGGGACATTGAGGTCCACAGCAACACAACGAAAAGTCCAACCTTCCTGGATCAACATGACGGCCCTTGCGACTTGAACCTCATTAAGATATGTTATGGGATGTGCTGGTTTACGTATAACGTGCTCACATGACCTCAGTAATCTGTGTACCTCACAACGATACATGGGCGCACCGCTGTTCACTTTGTTTTGAGGGGTCACCTGACCGTTTAATGCATGGCTACGCCTACAGGTGGAGTATAACTTCGATTTGACATACCCTGAGTAGATAATATCTCAAGGAATGCTATACGACCATTGAAAACCCATCTACCAAATTAACGTTCACATACCAGTCGTCGAAAAACATGTTCCCGTAATTTTTTTTGAACTGTGTATTATTACGCGGTTCTGTGATGGTTGGTAGAATAATGTGTTGGGACAATCACAGGTACTCAATCCCCGAATCAGAGGAACTGACCAGGGTTAAAAATCCCGATCCGACCGGGAATCGAATTTGAGATCGAAGGCTTTGACGCTGACTACTCAACCAAGGAAACGGCCTTGAGAGAACATTTTTGTAAGTCAAATTAAATTCAACGATATTCAAGAAACCTGAGAGACCTTGCTTCTCTGAAATAGCACAATAAAATAAGAACATTCTAAGCCATAAGAGACATTAGGATTTTTTCTGTTCCGGGCTCTCTTGAGTCGAGAACGTTATGGAACCTTAAATCTAAAATTTTATCTTGTTTAATAGCGTTTACTTGGTCTGTTCATGACACGAAATGGTTCTCTTTAAACACAGTTTTCAACATCTTTCATGGGGCCACCTTCGTTTCCACTTCCTGAGTGATCCCCGTTTTCTGCTGTATTCGATAACAAAGATTGAACTGTTGAACTTTAGTACCGATACCGGAAAGTTTTCCCATCCGGTATCATCTTCGTTAGGCTGGGGCTATCAGTCGCAGCTGTTGGGGAGCTAGCCAGCCTTCGGTTAGACTACTCAGCATATACATTCTTATTAAGTACTAGCTGATGTACCCGTGCTTCGCTACGGAATTCTACACTGTATACAGAATTCTATGTTAAGTAGTGTACATCTTGTGAGCAAGATTGTATTATATTGCATAGAAACGTTACCCTAGAAACGCGACGGGGAAGTCACCAAACGTCTTTTCTCATATGAAGACTGGGTTAGGGAATTTTCATTGTGATGGTAGGTCTGCTTGCCTACTTTTTTGCTATTTGTTTTATGTCGCACCGACACCGATAGGTCTTATGGCGACGATGGGATAGGAAAGGCCTAGGAAGTAGAAGGAAGCGGCCGTGGCTTTAATTAAGGTACAGCTCTGGCATTTGCCTATTGTGAAAATGGGAAACCATGGAAAACCATCTTCAGGGCTGCCGACAGTGGGGCTCGAACTCACTATCTCCCGATTACTGGATACTGGCCTCACTTAAGCGACTGCAGCTATCGAGCTCGGTTGCTTGCCTACTATCGGTCACAATTAGGCTGGGTAGTTTTCATTATAATGGCAGACACTCACTCTCCACCTGCTTTTTTACATTCTCAGAAAGACTGCCTTAGTGGGTTTCCCAAGTGAAATGAACATGGGTCATTACAATGACGTCAGTAGGAATGGCGCGATTAAAAGCAATATAAAATACTCGATCAAATGAAAAACCACGCATTTTCTCACTTTTAACGAACAGTACTATGCTGCCGATCTAACAGTCCAAAGTTCCAGAGCTGGAATGGCCAAGCCACATAGCCTTGATCCGTGAACACTCTGCCTTTTTTTGTCGGGAGGAGGAGGGGCGGGGTCGAATAGCGGGGAGTCCCAGGAGGGCAAATCTATGCCCTTTCACTAATCTCTTTCCTAGGAGTACCCGTTGAGTCGGAAAATCTCATGTCACTACAATGGTGGCAGAAAAATCTGACTTGGAGGCAAATTTTTCCTCCAAACCAGAGGAGAAAACCCCTCTTCACTGCTAATTTGGAACAAAATGAATGTAGAATTTAATAAAAGTGAAGAGGAAGACGCTTTTCTTAAGTAACGTCTCTTTTCAGGGTTGAATTTTGAATTATTTAGTGAATTGTAGTGCTATAATTTGGAATAGGCCTATATTGTAATTCTAGACCAGGTCATACTACTATTACTAAGTGAGCCTCTGCCAAATCTGCACACTGCTCATTAAAAACAGCGCGTCAGAGTAGGGAACGAATAGCTGGAATACTGATGAACCAGTGTGTTACGTACCAGCAGTATCAGATAATGTATGAACCAGAGGAATGGCATGCTAAAGAAAAAAGTTTTCTAACTCCCCAGCTCTTTCCCGCCAATATTGAGTCAGGCTGTTATATTCGGTACGCAACAGTAATCCCATCTATCAGAGTTGAAGGCACGATAAGAGGCAAAGAACATCACAACAAACAATGGTCAATGTAATGTTATTGTTGATCAATGTTATGCGCTTTCGATATTTTAGGCCTTCGCATTTAGTTTTCTTCCCACTCTGAAATACTACTCTTATCACAGTCGGTACAGTAAAACTGAATATAACATAAATGATCGGAAATTGTATTCTCTATAACTTTTGTTATGTAGTACTTTTCTATAGTAGCCATAACGAAAGTATTTAAAAATTAAATTTTATGCGCCTACCCCTAAACTACCATTTTACCCAGGTTCAGTAAAATTGTTTATAGCTTAGACTACAGTTTTTTATTCCCGTCTCCATATACCGATTTTCATTAAATTCCGTTCACCCATTTTCTCGTGGCTCGGCGTTGATGTAGGACTTAGCAACAAAAATCGAAATTCATGAATATCAGTGTTATCATAGCCGGAACGGTAAAATTGTATAAGACATAAATGATCGGAAATTTAATTCTACGTAACTTTAGTTATGTAGTATTTATCGACAGGACCACTTTAAATATAAATTTTTGAGAATTAAATTTTAGGCCTTCCCCTAAACTACAATTTCACTCAGCGTGAATAAAATGATTTATAGCCTAGATTGTAGTGGCTCATCCCCCGACTTTACATACCGATTTTCATTAAATTCTCTTCAGCCGTTTTCAACTGATGCGTGTACATACATACATACATACATACATACAGACAGACAGACAGAAATTACGGAAAAGAAAAAAAGTGCATTTCCTTGTTACTGTCGACATGAACGATACAGAAATACCATTTTTTTCAAATTCTGAGCAATGTACAGACAAAACTCTTATTTTATATATATAGAATACCTGTTAAATGTCTGTCTAACAAAATGTGTTAATGAATTTCTCACATGAGGGTACCAGAGTATGACGGTTTGAACTTTAGTGTGTGGTAGAACGAGTTTTGCTCCCCCGTACAAGTAGGCTATGAACGTATTGCTCGTCGAGGGCTGGCAGACAATAAGAGCCCTTGTTCGCCTTCCATTTCCCCAAATACAACCACAATATGAACCTCTTTGTTCTCCTTCAAACGTTATTGTGTTAAATACTCACAAGCACGCATGAGATCGTGTTAGCAACATGTTACAGAACTCGTAGCAGATAAGTAACTTCAAGTAACACTCGAATTGTTATGATTACCGTAAATCGTCAGACGTGCAACTAAGGGAAGGGGGGTAGTTGACATTCATTAATATCTGAACTCCGTGGTTGAATATGTCCCGACCGAGCTTGATAGCTCTAGTCGCTTAAGTGCGGACAATATCCAGTATTCGGGAGATAGTGGGTTCGAACCCCACTGTCGGCAGCCCTGAAGATAGTTTTCCGTGGTTTCCCATTTTCACACCAGGCAAATGCTGGGGCTGTACCTTAATTAAGGCCACGGCCGTTTCCATCCCACTCCTAGCCCCTTCTTGTGCCATCGTCACCATAAGACCTATCTGTGTCGGTGCGATGTAAAGCCAATTGCAAAAAAAATGTCCCTATCACTCGGTCGAGCATTCACTACGTGTTTACCAATGTTCTATTGAGGTCACTAAGAGCGATGTCACTGAATATGATAGATGTATACATGAATATAATAATAATAATAATAATAATAATAATAATAATAATAATAATAATAATAATAATAATAATTGGTTTGCAGATATCGTTTGAGAAAACAGAAGTAATGACTAACATCAAAGAGGCTCCACCAAAACTCCATACAAAATACGGCGACATCACCCGAGTAGACAAATTCAAATACCTGGGTGAGATCATCATGAAAAATGGACTGGACAAAGAAGCACTTCAGGAGCGAGTACGCAAACTGGAAATAGCCTACCAAACATCCCGCACAATCTACAACAAAAAATGCCTTTCCCAAAACACCAAGATACGTCACTATGAAACAGTTCTGAAGCCAGTAGTTCTATATGCAGCCGAAACCCTGTCTCTAAATGCCAACAAAGGACTCCTTGAAGAACTGGAGAAAAAAGAACGCAAAATTGTGAGAGGAATCTTGGGATCAAAGTACAGAAATGGAATCCATCAAAAGAGATCCAACAAGGAAGTCTACAGCAAAATAGAGAAAATTACCGACACAATCAGAAAAAGACGGGCACGATTTTACGGGCATCTGAAAAGAATGGACGGAAGAAAGTTAACTAAGGAAATTTTTCACTTTTTTGATTCAAACCCCAAAACCACAATTCCCTGGTTTAGAAATACCAAAGACCTGCAAATGCTACATATCTCAGCTGAAGACGCCCTTAACAGAGATCTCTTCCGCGAGAAAATATTGACGAACGGGCTAAACCGAGACGAGCAACCGAAGAGAAGACACGGTGCCCCTTGTACAGAGGAGCGTAAGCAGGCCAACTCACAAAGAATGAGGGAAATTTGGGCTCTAAAGAAGGCCAAGTTCAGTGTCAAATGCAACAAGACTTAACGTGGTCCTTGATGGCCCCAGCGAATTATATAATAATAATAATAATAATAATAATAATAATAATAATAATAATAATAATAATAATAATAATAATAATAATAATAATAATAGACGAAGATCTTGAGGAGGATACTAGGACCCATAAGAGAGGAGGACGGAACCTACAGGATCAGGCACAACAACGAGCTCTACGAACATGAGGAAAAGGCGACTGTCCCTCTACGGGCATACAACCCACTTGAAACACTGCAGGCACACCAACAGAATCCTCACAGTGACAAGTAGGGGAAAGGCTTCCAAGACCAAGTGTATTATCTCAGTAAAATCAGACCTAGAGGAACTGCAAATCCCATTAGAGTCCACTGAGAACCAGTGTCAGTACCGAGAGGCCATCCTGCAGGGAGTCTTCCCATTGTCCCTCATAAGCGAAAATAGTACAGGGACCACCAGATCTAAGTGCACGGATGGAAGGAAGCAGGCACAAAGCCAGAAAATGAAAGCGTACTGGGCGAAGAAAAAGCATAAGAAGACTATAGCTGTTAAGACGAGCCCCGTGGTCCGTAGTAGGCCAAAACCAACCAAAAAAATACAAAACTTATCCAAGAAACACATAAATATTTTGGGACAACTCTCAGAAACCTTTGATATCAAAACAGGTTTAATGCAAGGAGATGGTCTCTATCCAATTTTGTTCAAATATTTGGTAACTTTCCAAATGGAATTAGATTAGGTCACAAAAGAAACGGGATTAAATTCGAATGACTCGTATCTCTTGATGATGTAGTGTTTTCTGCAGATAACCTGCAAATTCCAACTAAGCATATTGGAATTCTCAAGAGAACAACAGAAGAAAAAAACAGGATTGCAAATGTATTTTTGAAAGACGGAGGGTATGAATATAAATGCAACAGTTCCATCCTAGAAAATGAAGACTAAGTATGGTCACATGGAGAGGGCAAAGACATTCAAATACCTAGGTGAGATTCTACGGTAACTCCAAACATCAATGAAAGGACAGAAATTGAAGAACGGGCTCGTACGATGATGACGGCATTCGTATGTCAAAACACTTACAAATTGAAACCAGTCTCCTATCAGGCCAAATTCATGCATTACAGTTCTGTGATCAAACCGGAATATTTATATGCAGCTGAGACAATAGCCAGTAAGGAACTCTCAGACCTGGGGAAAAAAGAAAGTTCCACAGAACGATTCTTGGGCTCAGGAAACTAACCGATGAATTTAATTTCCTCACAAGACCAAATCAAGAATTATACCAAAGACTTGAAAGTATCACAACCACAATGAAGAAAAGGAGGTTGGCTTTGTATGGATATATTAAAAGGATGGAACCAGAAAAGTTCGCCAACAGGACTCCCACGTTCCAGAAGAACAGGAGAACGCAAGTCCCATGGATGAAAGAAGTCCATTGCGATATAGAAATGTGTGGAATCAAGGCAGAAAGCGTGCGGAAGAGGGAAGTCTTCAGTAGAACTGAGGAAGAAAAGGACCTATCCGACGAGAAAACGAGAAAGAACAGCGAATTCTGGGCAGAAGAACGATATGTGGAAGCCAACGGATGAAAGAGTAGTGGAAAAAGATGAAAGGGACTTATAAATTCAGAAAATGGTGGAAGTTGTGTAATAGCAAGCAATACGTGGTTAAAACGAAACCAATAATAATAATAATAATAATAATAATAATAATAATAATAATAATAATCTTGATTTGTAATCGGGAGATAGTGGGTTCGATCCCCACTGTCGGCAGCCCTGAAGATGGTTTTCCGTGTTTCCCATTTCCACCAGTCAAATGCTTGAGCTGTACCTTAATTAAGGCCACGGCCGCTTCCTTCCAATTCCTAGGCCTTTCCTATCCCATCGTCGCCATAAGACCTATCTGTGTCAGTGCGACGTAAAGCAAATAGCAAATAATCTTGATTTAATGGGTGCGTGATGAAATGCCATGTATAGCAGCAGCATGAACATCTTAGTGAAATAGTACCTGAAATACTGCAGTCTGAAATACGGCGTACAACTTTAGTTGTGGAAGCTGCTTAGCATTTATTAACCATAGTAAATCATTTACTGCATCACTTCCTTGTATACTACGTTCACACTGAGTATTTTTTCATCTCTCCTAAGGAAAACGTCTTGATTTAAAGATTTGAACGTAGACATCACTTTGACTGCGGGCTCCAAATAATGTGTGCTTGATGCCATTTTATTCCACCGGAGCTCTCTCTTTTTTGTTTATTTGTAGACACCAGCGACTTCTGCTCCCGTTTACCGACCCGGTGTTTAGTTTCAAACGTATAACTCTCTCTGGAATAGTCTCTAGTAAACGTGTTGTACGTTTCCTAAAACGATCCATCAGAATAAGATCTCTTCCTCAGGATATCATAGTTTTCGACCTGGCCCGTTATTTCCATACTACTGTATTTTCTAACGGTTTCATCCACTGTTCATACGTGCAGGGTATAAAACTCTTTTCTCGCCTTCTTTTTCTTCTCCGACCACTTTTTCCCACACCTGTGAGGTCGCAGGTGCGAACTGTGTGAATTTGGCCCTGTTTTACGGCCGGATGCACTTCCTGACCCCGACCCTATATGGAGGGATGTAAGCACTATTGCGGGTTTCTGTGGTGGTTGGTGGTAGTGTGGTATGCTGTCTGAATATGATGAGGAGATTGTTGGGACGGACACATACACCCAGTCCCCGAGCCAGAAGAATTAATCAGAAGCGATTAAAATCCCCGACCCGGCCGGGAATCGAACCCGGATCCCTCTGAATCGAAGGCCAGTATGCTGACCATTCAGCCAACGTGTCGGGCGTGTAGGGTATAACAATAAGGCGGGTCAAACTATCAGGACATAATTCTTCACACACACCGGGCGAGTTGGCCGTGCGCGTAGAGGCGCGCGGCTGTGAGCTTGCATCCGGGAGATAGTAGGTTCGAATCCCACTATCGGCAGCCCTGAAGATGGTTTTCCGTGGTTTCCCATTTTCACATCAGGCGAATGCTGGGGCTGTATCTTAATTAAGGCCACGGCCGCTTCCTTCCAACTCCTAGACCTTTCCTATCCCATCGTCGCCATAAGACCTATCTGTGTCGGTGCGACGTAAAGCCCATAGCAAAAAAAAAAAAAAAAAAAATCTTCAGACATACAAGGAGAACACACACCAGCTTAAGTACCCGTTGTTGACATGATAATTACATACCATGTGCATGATTATATTATTTGCCCACCCCTCATGTTGTACCCCAGATTCTGAGGCGCATACGTGGACATGCTTCTCCCTGTCAGCGGCTTGTCGTGACGTACTTCCTTCCTTGCTCTCTGTGGCCCTTTGCAGTATAGTATTACCCCCAAACACCATGGCACTACAGCCCTTGAAGGGCCTTGGCCTACCAAGCGACCGCTGCTCAGCCCGAATGCCTGCAGATTACGAGGTGTCGTGTGGTCAGCACGACGAATCCTCTCGGCCGTTATTCTTGGCTTTCGAGACCGGGGCCGCTCGCTATCTCATCGTCAGATAGCTCCTCAATTCTAATCATGTAGGCTGAGTGGACCTCGAACCAGTCCTCAGGTCCAGATAAAAATTCCTGACCTGGCCGGGGCCTCCGGGTAAGAGGCTGGCACTCTACCCCTACATCACGGGGCCGGCATGCAGTTTAGTATTGTTTCGTATAACTGAAATTGTTAAAAGGGCGTAAGTCCATTGAACCTTGTTCTGAGAAAACTGAGAATATGTGTTTGTATCCTGAGTTATTGCATAATGGAAGCAAAAACCTCTTGTAATAAGTTTGGTTACTTCTGACCAACCGATACAACTCCAAAAGTTGAATATAAAGCTACTTTTAAAATACATTTTGCTATGTTTAAAGTGCATTGACTTAAGTCCTTTTAGCAATTCATTGTTTTGATTATTACATTCGCATTTAAAAAGAGCCATTTAAAAAAAAAGCCTTTATTTGGGATATTAAACAAGGTATTTATTGGGAGTTTTAGTATATAATGCGTTTACAATAATAGAAACACAGTCAATCTATGAAAATTAAAAGAAACAATTTGTTTTTGAAAGTATAAAGTTTATCTAGGCCAACAAGTGTTTACATCATAACATATTAATACTGAAATATCACCAGAATGGATAGAAAGAAATCGAGAAATATTTACATTAGCCAATCCTCCTTAATATCAATACAGATTGTTTTTTTGTGTTACCCTCTTTATTCTTTTAAAAATGACCATTAAAACCCTGGATACTATAATCAGTATTCATCACCCTCATCCTCCAAACCATCCACAGTGATCCACTTTAGAATATCTTTATGAAATCGTCTTCCTCCTTCTCCTGCGGAATGTATAGTAGGAGCTGCTCAGTATCCTTCAACTTTTTAGTATATTATTTATTGAAATTAAACACAATGTGTTAAAGGTTACAATTTGTCATTATTTTCTTTTGGTACATCACTTCGTTGTTGTTGTTGTTTTTTTTTTTTTTTTACCAGTCCTTGGCAAGTGTGCCGATGCGTTGTGTTTGTTCAGTACAGTTCATCAGGTGGTACCTAGGACAGGTCATTCCGCAGAGACGGCAGATACATTCTTCGTTTGGGGCGTGATATCTGTTGGTTAGGCATATTTTCCCGTGGAATCCGTGGACACCGAAGCGTGTGTATACATGGCGTAGTTTGTAGTTTGGGCCCTTCCATTCACTGTTCTTCATTACTTCCGTTTCGTAGAAACCTTCAGGTGTCTGCTGGGCTTTCTGTCTCCTTTCTTCAAGGACGGCAGTCGATGCGGCGGCGTCTGGTAGCCCGAATGTTTGTTTGATGTCTTCCAGAAAGAATGTTTCGTCTGCCATTATGTATGCCATTCGATTCTCTGTAAATTTTGAGATCTGTAGGATCCGTTTCAAGTACCTGGCCTTTATATTTTCAATTCTTTTCATGTTTGCAACAGTTAGTTTGTGCCATATTAATTGTATCCCATACGTAACTACCGGGGCCACTTTAAGCTGAATAGTGCCATTGCAGTGTTCACTGAGAGGTTCTGCGGCTTGGGGATCTCGTATATTGCTTTGGTTGCTGCCACTGCTTTTTCCTTTACGTGCAGCGTGAAGGTAGAGCCTGTGGTCTGCAGTGTGATACCCAGGTATTTAAATGATGACACGATCTCGAGTTGTTCATTTCCGTTTCGGAAAACGTCGTATGTTGCCAGTTTTCCTCCCCTTCTAAATTTCATAACTTTTGTCTTAGCACTGTTGATGGTTAGCGAGTTTTATCCGCCCATTCTCTGAGGTTATTGAATGCAGTCTGTACATACGTGGGATCCCTGGATATCAGCGTCATGTCGTCTGCGTACATTATTAGTTTGACCCTTTCGGTCCCCACTACGCTTATGATGTCGGATGTCATCAGGTTGAATAGTATAGGGCTCATTGGGTCTCCTTGCAGGACTCCTCTCGTCTGAGTTAGGCCGGGCGTGGTGGAGATTCCATCGTAGATTTCCACCTGGTTTGCGTTAAGTATGGTCTTTATTTTCTCCCGTTCGTGATGTAAGTCGGGTAGTGCTTTCTCAAGTTTTTGTATGAGTATTTTTCTGTCAATCCTGTCAAATGCTTTTGCGTAGTCGATGAAAATGGCGTACAGTTGGCTGGCAACTTTTTAGTGTGGATGGGAACAGAACCCTCAGGGTGGGCCAAGTTTTGTGGAAGCGTAATGTCTCCTACACCTGCCTGAATTAGCTTATTTATAACCTAGATGATATTGCCTTATTCCCCGTTTTTAAATGGTAATTGTCATTGAATTATGTTTAGCCATTTTGTCGTGGCTCGGCCTAGATATGGGCTGAGGGTCAAAAATCTGAATTCATAAATATCTGTGTTACTATAGTCGGTATGGTAAAATTGAATACGACCTAAGTGATCGTAGACTGTTGTATCTATAACTTTCGTTATGTAGTGTTACCGATTGTAGTCCTCATCCCGAGGTGATGCAGCTCTTTTCAGGCACACCCCCATTGGAGGTGAGCTGCATGTACCATTTCAACCACATACCAGCCCTCGTGCCAATTCTTAAATTTCTGGCAGTACCGGGAATCGAACCCGGGCCCCCGAGGACGGCAGCTAATAACACTAACCGTTACGCTACGGAGGCGGACTATGTAGTGTTTATCGATGATGATGACGTGTGGCCTCCGGAGAGGCCTGGTGCAGTCCTTTTGATTTGACCCCCGTAGGCGACATGTGCGTCGCAATGACGATGAAATGATGATGAAGATGTCACGTACACCCAGTTCCCGTGCGTGGGGAATTAATAAATTATGGTTAAAATTCTCGACCATGTCGGAATTCGAACCCGGGTCCCATGAGACCAAAGGCCAGCTCGCTAACCATTTAGCCATGGAGCCAGACGTGTTTATCGACAAGATCAATTATAACATAGATATTTGAGAATTACATTTTAGGTCCTCCCCTAAACTACCATTTCACCTTGCCTGAAGAAGATTATTTATAGCCTAGGTTTTAGTACCCCTTATTTCACTACTTTGCACACCGATTTTCATTTAATTCTCCTCATCCATTCTCTTGTGATTCGCGAGCAGACAGACAGACAGACAGACAGACAGACAGACAGACAGACAGACAGACATGATGACATTTCCTTCTTACTGTGGACACGACCGATACAGAAATACCATTCTAATTCTGAGCAACGTAGGGGCTACATCTAAAAATCTTATTATATATATATAGTAGATAGACATACGCGCAGAAACGCCTCATTTTCGTGTTAGAACTCATTTTCTACAACTCTACATAGTGCATTAATCATGGAAATTACACAGGAAGAGAATGCAACATGATAACTCATGAAACTCTTTCTTGTATGAAATGTTTTTTTTGTTGCTATTTGCTTTACATAGGGGTCTTATGGCGACGATGGGATAGGAAAGGCCTAGGAATGGGAAAGAAGAGGCCATGGCCTTAATTAAGGTATATCCCCAGCATTTTCCTGGTACGAAAATGGGAAACCACGGAAAACCATCTTCAGGGCTGCCGACAGTGGGGTTCGAACTCACTATCTCTCGGATGCAAGCTCACAGCTGTGCGACCCTAACCGCACGCCAACTCGCCTTGTATATGAAATATTCAAAGTGCCCTCCGTTAACATTGTTACATGCATAACACCTTTGTCAGCGCATCCGTACAGAAACCTTTCGTAAAGTTAAACGGGATATTACGGAGAAAATGGAATTCAATTAGTAAAATGGGAGATTTAGGAAGAAGTGGAACGAAGTTTTCGCTACTGAATAGTTTCCTGAAAGTTTCGAGAAGCATATGTTTTCTATAATATAGGTTCGAAAATAAATAAATAAATAAATAAATAAATAAATAAATAAATAAATAAATAAATAAATAAATAAATAAATAAATAAATAAATGCAATGTAAATGTTAATTTTATAGCAGTTGTATAGTATTATTTGAAGTAATTCCACATACTGTATATGAGTTGACTATGTAAGTACAGGAGATATTAAAAGTAGAATTTTGTAAACAATATACATTTATTATGGATGAGCTATGAGTTTAACAGAAAAAATGTTAGTGTAAATTTTATAATACTGTATTCTATGAAAATGTCTTCTTCTCTTATTAATTTAAAAGTTTGTGCATGATAATAATATATTTTAGTGTACCACTTGTCACCTAGGTAGACACCTCATTTGCAAATAAAGTGATTTTGATTTTTTGAAAAATGTACATGTTTATCTCCAGACTCTCCCCATAATGGAAATTGGGGCAATATAACCATCTCCCTTGGGATGAAATGGCGGAGAGAAGGAAGAACCCATGCGAAGGGAAGGGCTAATGAGGGCGTGAAAATGAAACACTCCCTAGGCCTCAAAACCTAATACTTCCTGTGTTGGAAGAGAACAAATGTCGACCAAAAGAGGTCATTGAGAAATATGGCGTGTATGCAGCATGAGAAACCATAGCTGAGGTTTCGTAAAGGCAACTCCATGCTTAGCATTTCAATGCTCCTGGCGGCTCAAAGTTTGTGATCCGCTGGGATGGATACAGTGCTGGTTACAAAATAGGAATATCAAATGGAAAGCACTGCCTGCTAAAATCTCGTCGTTTCAAACGCTGTGGCCGCTAAACGTGTGCGCGATTGCAGAAGCCGATGCGGGTAATACCAATTTATCTGTAGCTTTACTTTATTACCGTGTATCATTCGAGAATTTTACTGCTGTTCCGTGATAACTGTTTACAGTAGCCTGCAGGGTCAGCCCATAGAGCTCGTTATTCCGTTATGGCTAGGGTACGGACTGACCGTCACTAAAACGCTTGTAACGAGCGCTCTATATGCTACTTCACTCGGAAATGTTACATGCACAGTGCTTTGTCTCACAAATCTGAGTCTAGGAATATTACCTGGTCCGAGAGAAAGGCCAATAGTACTGCCAAAGCCACTGGTTAGTTCTACTTTTTTGACGTCTATTGTTTCTGTCCAGTACTGGGTCACTCAATAAAAAATCGAATGTCCGCGAAAGGAAGTGTATTCTTGACTTCCTTCAATAACTGCAAACTATAAAATGTAGCAGAAATATAATAACAGAAGACGTTTTTGTACAACAGCTCCGAAGGGCTATAGCTCACACCGAAGGCATAGAGATTGCAAGGTGTCGGGTGGTCGAAACAACGAATCCTGTCGGTCGTTATTCTTGGCTTTCTAGACCTGGGCCGCCATCTCATCGTCACAGAGCTCCTCAATTCTGATCAGAATCACATAGGCTGAGTAGACTTCGAACCAGCCCTCAGATCAAGAAAAATCCCTGACCTGGCGGGGAATAGAACCCGAGGCTTGCGGGTAATAGGCAGGCAGTCTACTCTTACACTGCGGGACCTGCTCTGTATCTCTAAGGGAAGTTCAATTTTGATAACGGAGAATTCATTTCTCCTTTGGCAGGTTAGCAATCCTTATTTGTTAACACGACGAGGTTGTACAGTCAATCTGCTGCTAAACAGCGTCTTTAAAATGAGTCCCTACCCAAATGAATATTAATAATAATAATAATAATAATAATAATAATAATAATAATAATAATAATAATAATAATAATAATAATAATAATAATAATAACGTTATTACCGAGCTCGATAGCTACAGTCGCTCAAGTGGGGCCAGTATCCAGTATTCAAGAGATAGTGCGTTCGAAGCCCACTGTCTGCAATCCTGATGGTGGTTTTCCATGGTTTCCCATTTTCACACCAGGCAAATGCTACGGCTGTACCTCAATCAAGGCTGGTCTGATTCCTTCCCACTCCTAGCCCCTTCCTGTCCCATCGTCGCGATAAGACCTATCTGTGTCGGTGGACGTACAGCCAATTGCACAAAAACGTTATTAGCTTTATGCTCCACAAACTACTTTTATGGTTTTCGGAGATTCTGTAGTGCCAGAATTTAGTCCCATATGATTCTTTTACGGTCCGCCTCTGTGGTGTAGTGGTTAGCTTGATTAGGTGCCACCCCCGGAGATCCTGGTTCGATTCCCGGCTCTGGCACGAAATTTGAAATGTGGTACGAGAGCTGGAACGGGGTCTACTCAGCCTCGGGAGGTCAACTGAGTAGAGGTGGGTTCGATTCCCACCTCAGCCATCCTGGAAGTGGTTTTCCGTGTTTTCCCACTTCTCCTCCAGGCAAATGCCGGCCTTCAAGTAATTCAGTATAGCGAAAGTATTTGGTAAGGCCACGGCCGCTTCCTTATTTCTTCCTTGTCTATCCCTTCCAATCTTCCCATCCCCCCACAAGGCCCCAGTTCAGCACAGCAGGCGAGGTCGCCTGGGAGAGGCACTTTTCATCCTCCCCAGTTGTATCCCCAACCCAATGTCTCATGCTCCAGGACACTACCCTTGAGGCGGTAGAGGTGGGATCCCTCGCTGAGTGCGAGGGAGAAACCAAACCTGGAGGGTAAACAGATTAAGAAGGAAATAATAATAATAATAATAATAATAATAATAATAATAATAATAATAATAATAATAATAATAATAATAAATGCCAATATTAATCACTCTAACAATTAAATAATATTTCCATGTCAGTGATGGAAATTCGGTAATATCTTTACACTCTAACTATTGTCCGCGCGGAAAAAAAGAGTCAATTCATTAGTGAGAAATGTAATAATCGCCAATATCTCCGTTATTATGCCTAGTACGTTAAAAAAAGTCATGAGATATAAAGGTTTGTATATAACGTAAGCCTACGGGGGCCAAATTCCGTCCTCACGCCTAATTTCGTCCCTCTAGTTTTCCAGTTTGTACGGTTGGTACCTAATGTTTCGCTGAGCGCACACGCGTAGCCTCGTCCCGTTGTCTTGTTGTGAGACTTGGTTGTGTGCACTACGTTTAGTTTCCGCGTACAAGGAGGATTCATTTTTCATGCTCAGCTGAGTGACTTCAGTATTCAAATTAAGAGCCTGTTATTCCTAGAGAGAGCACTGATATGTGTATGAAATAGGGGAGAGTGGGTAACTGTGAAACGCTTTTATTTTGGATCATCGCAAAAGGAAAACAAATTAAGTTAACTTACTTCAAATATGGCACATACAGTTCTTCAAGGATTACTCTTTGTTACCTTACAGAACAAATATCCTACTCTGTATCAACAAATTACAATAATAATAATATATTTGAAGACACTCACATTGTCTCACTGTTCCTCACCGATGGGGTACAGTGAGACACTAATCAAAGACCATCAACGAATGAAAATTAGTGAAAAATCAACATGAAATGCAAAACAAGACTGCTGTCTCTTTGTTATTCCTGGCATTTTTGGAATTCGCAGTATCATTTTAAAGTCAGTTTCTGAATCATAAGCTACATCAAGAACATCTGGAATAGTATATTTCCATTTCCTATTTTTCCTTAAAAAGCTAATCTCTAAATCTTCACTTTCATCTTTTCAACTTAAAATCTTACCAGTGTAGTAAACAAGCCTATTATTGATGAATATTGAATTTTCACGACCGCATTGTAATCGAAACCGACTTTCAACCTATTAGGTCGTGTTACGTACATTTAGAACGTGTTGAAGAGATGTTAAGTACAGAACAAAAATGGCCAACCGGACACCAGTGGGATCCGAACCCACAACCTCCCGAATTCGCGTCCGTTTCGGAGCCTATTATTCTTTTTTCTGAATTCTATCAGAACATATTCGTCTACTGAAGGCACCCTTTCAAGTGCCCCAAATGCCGAGGGATCGATTTGCTGACCTGCATCCTCGTCAGATTCATAATCTGAAGAATCATCTAATTGATAATTTTTTTCTTTACTATCAAGATCTAACATTTTTGGCTTTATTTCTTCTTGGTTCAGTTTTATTTGCCATCATTTTGTTATACCGTTCAATTACTTTCCCTGGTGTGTTAGTTGCGATCATACTTCTTCCTTTTAGCCTTTTCTGACTAAGTTCCCTTTCTCAGCCTTTGGGTATCCTCTTATTTGCTCTGGGCTTACAAATGCAGTTCTTTCAGTAGAAGGTGGAGGAGATGCACTTTTAGTTTCTTGCTGTGAACTGTCATTGTATCCCTCCATCTACCTCATTTTCATCTTCAGGCCTTGAAGATGGACCAAGAAAACTTGTTGGTGGAAATGGATCAGGCATCAATTTGCTGCAGTTTTCTGGTGTAGTTTTAGGCCTGTCAGTAACAGAACTATGCAGAAAGTCAAGCTCAATGAAAGCGTCTCGATCGTACGGAAATATACCACACTTCTTGAAAGCTGACATGATGTTACTATGAGTTGATGCCTTCTGGTGAGCATATTCAACACACGCCACGACAACATAGATTGATAAAGTTTCACTTGGATGCTGCATCATCCATGACTCTACTGCACTATCATAATCCACAGCGAAATGCTTAAACACACCAACATTAATTGTTGCAGCTTATTCGTAGAATGAGGTGGCACTGCCAGCAAAGTTACACCATTGGACTTAGCTAAATTTAGCACTGCAAGAGAGAGATGACTCTCATGGTTATCAAAAATTAGGAGAGAAGGATTGTCTTTTGAGCTGTGGGAATACATTATGAAGTGTTTTATAACATGATAGAACAATTCACTGTTCATCCATTTCGAAGGTGTTGTTAATACCAGGGTACCTGGCGGAGTACCAGTGATAATGTGCTCCTTAAAATGTACCCTGGGAAATACCATAGCGGGAGGCAGACTATATCCAGATGAACTTATAATGCAGCATATCGTTACAAGTGTAACTTTCTCACCGATTGTGACCTTACTGACTTGTTTTATTCGGCTTTCTGCTGTCACCTTTGGTGGTTTCTGAACAGTGACTGTGCGGGTTCCATCCAGGTCGAAAATCCTTGTTCCATCAGCAAATTTATTTGCCTGGATAGGACAATGTGAAGATTGTCATAGAAGATCATACAATTATGTTTATTGAAAGAGGTTTCCTTGACAGACTGCATCCTTCTCATGTACGGAGGGATAATTCAGGTTGGGGTTTAAAAAATCTTATCATCCATTAAATTCCTGCAATCTTATTGTTTTCTCATGTTTTCGGCATTTTGATTTTGTTTTCAACAGCCATTTCATAAGCTAACTTTCGACATTCGATTATTTGCAAACCATAAAACATTTTAGAGCATGTTATTAAAAAAGATGAAAGGTTAGCCTCTTCATCATCAGTGAAACTTTGATTGATTCTGTAATTTGTAGTCATACCAACAGTTTCCCCATGGTTATCTATCCTTTTCTTGACATATCTAGCCAGTGTCTGGAATGATAAATTGTATTCTTTTGCAACAGATCTCAAACTCCTCCCTGCTGTTACTTGCTCAACAGCTGTGCTCATCATCTCACTTGAAAATATTCCTATCTGAGTCTTTCTCTTCGGATTTCGCGGCATTTAGTTGAGCTCTGCAACAATAGGAGCCGTTCAGAATACCTATTCTGCTCTACAGATTACTTAAGAAGCGACATTTAATAATAGTTGCAATACAGTTTAACTCCTCTGTTTATGGGGAACAGTGAGACACTGTCTCATTATTACCCGCTAAGACTTGTCTCACTGTTCCCCATCAACCACCGCCATATGTATTCCTGATTCCACCATAACCTAACTGCAAGAACAGATTTCATGTTTCATGAAACCAACGCTGTGGATGATCCTTTCTATTTGGAAAAATATTTCCCATATATTCTCGTCAAGAATAAAAATATGCACTACAGAAGGAACCACGGAAAATATACTTTGCTCATCTTAAAACACAATGGATCACAAAAGCAAACTTCAGAGAAAGGCAGCCATTTGAAAGCAGGATTATGGGTATGGGGTGTGTTTCAAAATGCTACCACAAAAACGTCACTTCACAATTATTCTCTGGAAGTGGTTAATTTGTAATGTACCGAGCTCGATAACTGCAGTCGCTTAAGTGCAGCCAGTATCCAGTATTCGGGAGATAGTAGGTTCGAACCCCACTGTCGGCAGCCCTAAAAATGGTTTTCCGTGGTTTCCCATTTTCACACCAGGCAAATGCTGGGGCTGTACCCTAATTAAGGCCACGGCCGCTTCCTTCCCACTCCTAGTCCTTCCCTGTCCCATCGTCGCCGTAAGACCTATCTGTGTCGGTGCGACGTAAAGCAACTTAAAAAAGAATTGAAATATTTCACTGTTCCCTGCCTCCCCCTAATGGACTGCAATTTCAGTCGTGTGGTGTAGTTCCAGGCGTGTAATCGCTACAGTGAGATGGTGAGCGTGAGTTACTGTGTCGGGGCCATTATAATAAATCAGGGAATGTTTGTAATGTCGTCCCCCTTCGTTTTATTTGTTATTTATTAATTTAATTATTATTCTCAGATAGGAAAATGCAGGTAGTGGGATTAGACACATATGAAGAAAGGCTATTAAGGCAATGAGAGATGAGATAATGGCTACAGACGTGCAAGTGAGGCGCTTAACATCCCACGAGCAACGCTGAAAATCGATGTTAAAAAGAATAACAAGAAATATTTTTCATAACTGGCCTTCAAGCAATTCAGTATAGAGAAGGTGTTTGGTAAGGTTAGAAAGAAAAAAGAAATATTAAAATTAATTATTGTACTTCTCATAAATTGGGTGGGGGATTGAAATTATGAACACATTTTTGGTAGTATAGTTGTTGTAGTGTTTATCTTTATGTTAAATATTGACTACCTTATGTTATAACAGTTCCATTTTAACTTGCCCGTAAGTGGAGAGTATAATCGTAATATATATACCAATTTCTAGCCTTGCCCATAATATTCCTGAAATTCTACAAGTCAAAATCCGCTAAGCGGACGAAGAATGGGCCCCCCTAGCTTAGTGCTTTTCACACCAAGCTCGATAGCTGAAGTTGCTTAAGTGCGGCCGGTATCCAGTAATCGGGAGATAGTGGGTTCGAATCCCACTGTTGGCAGCCCTGAAGATGGTTTTCCGTGGTTTCCCATTTTCACACGATGCAAATGCCAGGGATGTACCTTAATTAAGGCCACGGCCAATTCCTTCCCACTCCTAGGGCTTTCTTATCCCATCGTCGCCATAAGACTTATCTGTGTCGGCGCGACGTAAAACAAATGGCAGCAACGGTGTTTCTCACAACTTTCATTATGAAGACTTCTTCGATACAGAAATTTAAAATTTCCTTTTTTTGTCACCATATTTCGCTACGGAACTACAGAATATTTAAATAATGTATTGCATAGTGCATTCTCCGGGTATTATAGAAATTAAATACCATGTTTCAAGAAAGTTTGTCAACACATTTTCCCGAGAAGTTCATACAAATGATCACACACACACACACACACACACACACACACACACACACACACACACACACACACACACACACACACACACACACACACACACACACACACACACACACACACACACACACACACACACACACACACACAGAGAGAATTAAATCCAGTTTCGGATTTTGTACTCTAATCCCAGATGAAAATGTATGAGGCAAGAATATGAGGTGTAGAGAAAAATGTAATTTTATTTATTGATAACACTCTGGTCCGCCTCTGTGGTGTAGTGGTTAGTGTGATTAGCTGCCATCCCCGGAGAGGCGGGTTTGATTCCCGGCTCTGCCACGAAATTTGAAATGTGGTACGAGGGCTGGAACGGGGTCCACTCAGTCTCGGAAGGTCAAAAGAGTAGAGGTGGGTTCGATTCCCACCTCAGCCATCCTGGAAGTGGCTTTCCGTGGTTTCCCACTTCTCCTCCAGCAAATGGCGGGATGGTACCTGACTTAAGACCACGGCCACTTCCTCACCTCTTCCTTGTCTATCCCTTCCATCTTCCCATCCCCCACAAGGCCCCTGTTCAGCATAGCAGGTGAGGCCGCCTGGGCGACTTACTGGTCATTCTCCCCAGTTGTATCCCCCGACCAAGAGTCTGAAGCTCCAGGACACTGCCCTTGAGGCGGTAGAGGTAGGTTCCCTCGCGAATCCGAAGGAGAGGAGGAAGTAGATAACACTCTGTGTAATTGCTTTGATGAATCACACGACAATAATGAATTTCGTTACAAATTCAACATAAGTCGGGAGTCCGTTTGACACAGATGTCAAAATTAAAAAAAAAATTATTATCACTTCAAAATTTACACAAAAACAAAAAGAATGGACTGGAACAAAACAGACCCCATTTATGGGAATTTAAGTTTTAAATGAGGTTTGCTGCGAGGAATTTAATCCAGACTGTATCAGAATTTTTAATGGTCACTCACATTCCTTACTTTAACTTAAAAAAAAAAGAAATTGGAACTGGTGCATCGATAAAAATGGAACTTGTTTTCGGCCCTTCGGGGTCTATTAAGTAAGAAGGAGTTTAAATAACACTTTGATGTAGCCATGCTTCTGTAGACTTTAAATATTCCCTGCACAGTTGTAAACTTTACCGTTCGATCAGAGTTTGTGTACTCTGTCTTTGTCCAGTTCGTTATTTACCTGCTGTGTCCTCACTGTTTGTTCGTCGTGCTACAAACTTGTGTGCCGCTAGCAGAACAGTAACTTGGTCTGTACCATTTTGTGTATAGAGAGAAACAAACTGACCCTTGCTGTCGGGTACATGTGGCGTAGAATGAAGTAGAGATATACCACACTTTGAGAGAATGTTTATGTTTAACTATATTATTATTATTATTATTATTATTATTATTATTATTATTATTATTATTATTATTATTATTATTATTATTATTATTATTATTATTATTATTATTATTATTATTATTATTATGAGAATTATTATTATTATTATTATTATTATTATTATTATTATTATTACTATTGTTTCGAAATATAGTGTGTTTGAACCACATTGTCGGCAGCCCCGAAGATGGTCTCCCATTTTTACTCCAGGCAAATGCTGGGGCTGTACCTTAATCAAGGCCGTCGCCACCTCCTTCCGACTCCTTACGCTCTCCTATCCTATCATCTTCATAAGACCTGTCTGTGTCGGTGCGATGTAAAACGAATTGTAAAACGAAATTGTATTCAGGAATAAAAACTGCTATCTGCTCGCAAAGAAATACTGTAAAAGAGGCCACAAAGAATCGTCCTGCAATAAGAACACGTGAGGGCGAACTAGGGAATGGAAGAATACTGGCAAAACATATGATAATTCCAGAAAATGAAAAGAGTTTTGTTATCACAGCCCGTAGCAGTTTAAATGGACAGTATGTTATTATTATTATTATTATTATTATTATTATTATTATTATTATTATTATTATTATTATTATTATTATTCATGGGATTTCCCTTATTTATTGGGAGTCGGTTTTTAATGTGGATTTAGTCCAGTTTAACGGTCGTATTTCCTACCTAACAACAACCCCTGTGTGTAGGATAATATATTTACTATTGTATGTATTTGTGGTGGTTGGCCTGTTGTACCTAGATGACGACAAGAGTATTAAGATAGACATATTCACTCAGACCACGAGCAATCGGAATGAACCAATAAAGGTTGAAAACCCAGACCCGATCGGCATTCGAACCCGGGACATCTTTGAAATACGGCCAGCCCCCTAACCATTCAGCCAGGCAGGCAGATAGCTCCTCACTCCTTGTTTGTTTAATATGTTCACTGGGGATGCTAACTTTCTGAAACAATTTCGACATCTTGTTGATATAGGTCATTGAAACATCTTAGCACAAGAAACTTGATAAAGTTCAATGAGACGTAGTGTTTAAAATGTGAAATCTCATTTCTTTCTTTCTTTCTTTCTTAATCCGTTTACCCTCCAGGGTTTGTTTTTCCCTCGGTCTCAGCGAGGATCCCAACTCTTCCGCCTCAAGGGCAATGTCCTGGAGCGTGAGGCTTTGGGTCGGGAGATACAACTGGGAAGGAGGACCAGTAACTCCCCCAGGTTGCCTCACCTTCTATGCTGAACAGGGGCATTGTACCGCGCGAGTTGGCCGTGCGCGTAGAGGCGCGCGGCTGTGAGCTTGCAGCCGGGAGATAGTAGGTTCGAATCCCACTATCGGCAGCCCTGAAAATGGTTTTCCGTGGTTTCCCCATTTTCACACCAGGCAAATGCTGGGGCTGTACCTTAATTAAGGCCACGGCCGCTTCCTTCCAACTCCTAGGCCTTTCCTATCCCATCATCGCCATAAGACCTATCTGTGTCGGTGCGACGTAAAGCCCATAGCAAAAAACAAAAAACAAAAAAAATCAGGGGCATTGTGAGGGGATTGGGAAGATCGGAGGGGATAGACAAGGAAGAGGGAATTAAGCGCCCGTAGTCTTAAGTAAGGTACCATCTCCATGCCTGGAGGAGAAGTGGTAAACGACGGACAACCACTTCGAGGATGACTGAGTGTTAATCGAAACATCCGTCTACTCAGTCGACCTTACGATGCTGAGTGGATACCATTCCAGCCCTCGTACGACTTTTCGAATTTCGTGGCAGAGCCGGGAATCGATCCCGGGCCTTCGGTGATGGCAACTAATCACACTAACCACTACACGAGAGAGGCGGACAAATCCCATTTCACTGAAATAATTAGTATTCAAATGTGACAAGAAAATTGCAGGTAGTTGTCTGGCATTTTCTTAAAATTTGATCATTATTGTAATGCATATAGTATGTTATGCAAGCAAAAATGTTTTGAGTACATCTTGAAGTTGCAGAACTATAAAGTACCGAGCTCGATAGCTGCAGTCGCTTAAGTGCGGCCAGTATCCATTATTCGGGAAATAGTGGGTTCGAACCCCACTGTCGGCAGCCCTGAAGATGGTTTTCCGCGGTTTCCTATTTTCACACCAGGCAAATGCTGGGGCTGTACCTTAATTAAGGCTACGGGCGCTTCCTTCCCATTCCTAGGCCTTTTCTGCCCCATCGTCGCCATAAGACCTATCTGTGTCGGTGCGACGTAAAGCAAATAGAAAAAAAATATAACTATAAAGTTTGAATTATACTAAATACATTTCAGTTAGGGAATGCTGTTAACCCCTTAATTTAATGTTAAGGGAGGTCGGTCATCTCGCTGGTTTATCCCTGTAAACAACAATCATCACCAAAAGCAGATCGGCATTAAAAAATAATTACAAAATCGTCGACAATATCACCATAAATCTGCATGTAAGACGTAAACTATTGTAAATTCAAAAATGACAATTTTGATGTTTTTATCGTATGTGACTTGTTTTGATCGTGTCTTCTTATAGTAACACTACTGCATGTGTATGCTTCGTAGCAATAAAGACAAGCTATGATAATGTCGTATTTGCAAGAGGAAACCTGCGATAAATAATGGTAAGTGATCATACAACAGTTCAACCTCATGCCGTCCACTGCACTTCTTGCGATAGTTTACCATGGTCAGAAGTGTCGATTCGACCTGCCTAAAACGTAATATAATAGACGCCGTAATTTTAGGCAGCAATAACTTAGAATTCAAAGTAATTTGGTTATTAGGAGTGTCGCCTCCGCCTCTGTGGTGTAGTGGTTAGTGTGATTGGCTGCCACCCACGATGGCCTGGGTTTGATTCCCGGCTCTGCCACAAAATTTGGAAAGTGGTATGACGGCTGGAATGGGGTCCACGCCGTCTCAGGAGATCAACTGAGTGGAAGGGGGTGGTTCGATTCCCACTTTGGCATCCTTGAAGGGGTTTTCTGTGGTTTCCCACTGCTCCTCCAGGCAAATGCCGGGATGGTACCTAACTTAAGGCCACGGCCGCTTCCTTCCCTCTTCCTTGTCTTGGCTTCCATTCTTCCCACCCCTCTGTTCAGCATAGCAGCAAGGCAGGCTGGGTGAGGTACTGGTCCTCATCCCCAGTTGTATGTCAAACGAATGTCTCACGCTCCAGGACACTGCCCTAGAGGCGGTAGAGGTGGGCTCCTTCGCTTAGGCTGGGCGGGGGGGGGGGAGTTTAAAACTACCCTGGAAGGCAAACGGATTAAGAAAAAGAAAGAAAGTGTCGTTAACCCGCTCTTTCGTATTGTAGCGTGAGTAACATACATTGTAGGGGTTCTGATGGGCCATATTCCTAAGGTCTGTGCAATGTTCGCGCAGTAGTGACCTTCGATTGGAGGCAACCCCGGGTGGGATTTCCGGCCGGGTCCGGGATTTTAACTTCGTCTGGTTCATTTCTCTGGCTCGGGTGCTGGGTGTTCATGTGCGCCTTAAATGTATAAGTTCAAGCCAATTATGAATAAGAAGAAGAATAGAAAATTGTCGCTGGCTGCAGGGTCGATAGGATCGAAAGCCAACATTAAACATACAAAGAAACCTAGTACTGGATAAACATCCGTGCTCTAGTAATAAAATATGCTCCTTAGCAGCTTCTTTCTGATCTCTGGTAAAGTTAGTGAAATATCACTTACGATAGTTTATCTTTGACGTCCAGAAATGTGATCGTTGATCTGGCATTAAAAAACAAATAGCAATCTCTTGTATCTTGGTGGAAAGGAAATGAATTGAGAACTAAAGATAAGGCTAGAATTTCCAATTAAATGATATTAACTTATGTAAGCACTGCCCAGACAAGAAAGTAAATTAGACTTGCATTGCTTTGATGATGATGGTGAATATTATTATTAGGAGGGGAGGGTAACACAGCTGTTTATCTGCTCATTTCTTTCCTTCTTTCTTAATCTGTTTAGCCTCCAGGGTTGGCTTTTCCCTCGGACGCAGAGAGGGATCCCACCTCTACCGCCTCAAGATCAGTGACCTGAAGCGTGAGACATTGGTTCGGGGATACAACTGTGGAGGACGACCAGTACCTCGCCCAGGCGGCCTCCCCTACTATGTTGAACAGGGGCCATGGTGGGGGATGGGAATATTGGAAGGGATAGACAAGGAAGGAAGCGGGCGTGTCTTTAAGTTAGGTACTATCTCGTCATTTGCTTGGAGGAGAAGTGGGAACCACGGAAAACGACTTCCAGGATGGCTGAGGTGGGAATTGAACCCACATCTATTCAGTTGACCTCTCGAGGCTGAGTGTACCCCGTTCCAGCCCTCGTACCCCATTTCTGATTTCGTGGCAGAGTCGGGAATCGATCCCGGTCCTCCGGCGGTGGCAGCTAATCACACTAACCACTACATCACAGAGGCGGGATATCCGCTCGTTTCACCGGGCGATTTGGACGTGTGGGTAGGGTGGCCCAGTTGTCAGCTTTCATTCAGGACGTAATGGGTTCCAATCTTACCGTAGGCAGCCCTGAAGATGATTTTCGGTAGTTTCCCATTTTTACACCAGACAAATGCTGGGGCTACTTTTCCAAGTCGAGCTATCTCCGAACCTTCCGTAGCCGAAACATTTGATGTGTTAGTGCGACTTTGAACAAGTAGCAGACAAATATCTGCTCGTTTCTTCCTAGGTAGCCGAGGTTCAGGTCACAATCGATCGTATTATAAAATTTTCAATCCCAAATTTTATGTGGCATCAGAAAGGGCATCCAGCCCTTAAAGCTTCCTCCTAATACCCAAAAAAATATGTCGAGTGGCTCCTGTGACCCCAGAAATGACTGGTGTAAAGTGAAGATAGAACTGAGGAGTGCCTGTTAAGACGTTCCTATTTCCACCTTAAGGAAGTTGTGGGAAAACGTAAGTTACGTAAAATAAAAGGCACATGGAACGTTTAATACAACTGTTTAGAACTATTCTGTGATCCCAAAGTACGTGATGGGTGTTCTATCGTTAATATTAACGTCAAAAACATAAACATAAACCAAACCAAACCCCATGGCACTACAGCCCTTGAAGGGCATTGACCTACCAAGCGACCGCTTCTCAGCGCGAATGCCTGCAGATTGCGAGGTGTTGTCTGTTCAGCACGACGAATCCTCTCGGCCGTTATTCTTGGCTTTCTATTCCGGGGCCGCTATCTTACCGTCAGGGAGCTCCTCAATTGTAATCACATAAGCTGATTGACCACGAACCAGCCCTCAAGTCCAGGTAAAAATCCCTGACCAGGCCGGGAATCGAACCTGGAGCCTCCGCGTAAGAGGAAGGCACGCTACCCCTACATCGCAGGGCCAGCTTCTGAATATAAACAAAGTTGAAATAGTTCCTTTTGATCGGGTACCAAGGAAGTAGCCTTTTTTGTTCAGACACATCGGAAATAACCCCTTTTGAATGGGAGTGAGGAAGTAGCACATAACAAAACAGCAACATAGGTATACCTACTTTTATAGCAATTCGCGATAAGTTGTACACTAATTAAGAAGAGAACATGACACTCGACCGTCACACGCATCATGTTCAATGTAATCACAATCCGTTCCTCCACAATGTCACCCACAGCTTATTGTAATCAGTCAAAATCAGTATTTTCACAATGTCTGCCAATGACCATTGCATAATAATTGTTGTTACATACGGTCCACTAATGCATTAAATTAACTTACCACCAAATATCAACGAAGACATCTACCTCACCATTAGTATTCGATGGTATTACTTTACAATCACACAGGTACGAACTTGTATTGATAGCAGCAAGGCGCATCCAAACTACAAGTGCATTGTGTCGTACCGTGTCTTTGTGGCCGAGGGTACAGCTGCCTGCTAACATACACCTCCGTTTCCGGGATACCTCTCATACATTAAATATGTCAATGAAAACCCTCAGAAAATACGCTCTTATGAATGGGAATATATTTACTACCATCTATAATGCGAATGAGATGGTCTAATTTGTTCCAAACTTTGATGTTCACAATACATATAGGACCTTTTGACGCGGATTGTGTTGTGAGGGATGTGTTTACACAAGAAATTACACATTTTTGGTCTGCAATGCACATGGCGTTTGATGCAAAGCATGTGGACGATATACTGATATACTGAACAGACACTCCTCAATTATTATTTCTGGTTATTCTGACTTGGAATATTTTTCGCAAATGTTCCATGACATCGGTGATAGTACGTGGCGAGAATTTTGTTTGTAACCTCTCGTAATGTGGGCAGTATGTCATTGTTCGTCTGATTTATTTTGCTATTCATTTCACATTAATAGCACTGGTACACAGGTATAATGCCATACATGTCGTTCTATTCACCCAATAAATTAATGTTATATTTCCAGAGAATATCGAGTGCGTTCGGCAAACAATGGCTAGAAAATACCACATCAGCGTGTTTTGTATTTTCCCTAAGTAACATGACCTCGTAATACTACATTTTGTACTGAATTAATTAAATCTCTCATGTTAGTTTTTATACCGTACAAATTCAGTGTATTATTAGTCTGCTAAAATAGATGTACATCAAGTATGTATATATATCCTCTCGCTGCATGTACAGGGTCGAAAAATAGGTACTTCGAATTGTTTTCTGTGACGAAAGAGTCATATTAACTGAATTCGGGCGGAGTTTCTAACAACCTTTAAAGACGGTAGTAGAAATACAACTAGGTCAGGGGTATTTGGAAGTCCATTTGTAGACTGTTGGATTTTGAGAACTGCAGGATTAATTCATTGAAGATTAAAGGAAAAGTGACAATTTTTCACGAGCCACGAGTTTTACTCAGTCGTTTATTTGCTTATATACTTAATACACATACTGTTATGTGGCGGTGGGGGCGTGGAGGGGAGGTGGCAAGGGTATGTTTGTGTGTGTAAGTAAGGACACAACTGGTAGCATTAACACTTTACATCTTCCATTTATTATCTAACTAATTCTTACGTACTACATGGACCCACAAGTACAACAGTTTCCCCTCTTTCTACTCTCGCTAACTCAGTCAGACTGGTTGTTCGCTCAACAATTTACAAGCCATTGTTAGCTAAATAGTACAAATTACATATTCTTCCCCAACTGTTAATGGAACACTACGGAGATTACATAATTATACTCGCTGTGCACTATCACAGCCACTTAGTACACAGCTCGCGCACAACAATTATGTACGACGTACTCTGTACATACACACACAACAGTGCCCGTTCACTGCCCCTTTACCATCCCTCGCCTAACTTGCCAACGCTGAACCAGACGCAACGTTCACTTCACAGCAGCTGGACACAAAAGTTTCCGCTCTTCGATGATAGATAGAACAGAACGATTCCTACAGTTCCACGAACAGAACACTCATTGCACTTCTCAACTCCACTAAACTACTCACCGACAGTTACTGTGAACTCTCACAGGTAGTACTCCACCCAGGGATCGCACACAGCACTACGTTAAAACACTAACTTTCTGACTGAACGTAACAGCCAGACAGACCCACCGAGCTCGCCCTGCCCGTCTTAAATAGGGAGGCCACCTCCTCGAGATACTTCTCCAAAGAGGAAGGCTACAGAATCATGTCGATTCGGTATAATCTGAATTTACCTTCCATGCTTTCTCGCAACGCCGGAAGACCAGTGAAACGACAGAGCGATGAATTGTTCCTGACTGGATGCCTGAAAGTGCCAGCGGATGGGACTAATACCACCGTGACCTTGACCGCTCAGGAGGGCCCAATCTAGCTCGCCCCTCTTCATTGGGGACAATAATAACGGACACCGGCACAATACGTAATTAATAGGTACCCATATCACCCAAATTCCAAATTTTGTGCTTGAAATTTTGACGTATTAATTATTGAGTGCAGTAGGCCTAAGTAAAGTATTGTATTTTCTGATCAGAAAAGTGGGCACGCTTTTGTGACACCAGATTTTCAGTGTGTGTTCCAGACCTGTGTGGTCCAGATCAGAAGATATTTCTTGCAAATACTTTATTTAATAGCACCAATGCGGGGAGTAAACTAGCTGCCGGTTCTCGATCCGATGAACCATGGTTAGAATTCTGGTGGACTCATATGAAAATTAATGTATGCAGGAAGGGCTGTCCGAATTTAAACCAACGTCCAAAACTCTACGTAAACTGCTTTAAATATATCCATGTACCCATTCTCCTACAGTGAACTAAGTGTAATATCTTGAAAGCAACACGTTTAGAGGTACTCATTTGTTTTCAGTTATAAAGCTGGCATATTTGAAAGGTTTAATTTAGTTTTACGTAACGCCGACAGAGCTAGGACTTATGACGACGATGGGAAAGGAAACGGAAGGAAGCGACCGTGGCTTTAGATAATGTAAAGCCTGGTGTGAGAATAGGAAATCACGGAAGACCATAATCAAGGGTGTCTACATTGGAGTTCGAAGCCACTATCTCCCGAATGCACGCTGACAGCAACGTGACCTATAACGATTAACAAGATACTCCTAACATTGATGTTATACTTCCTGTGTACAACGTGACTCTTGATTCGACGCGTCGTGTAGTTGTGTGCATTATCGGCGCTCCTCGACGATGTCTGTCACTGGACAGTAAAAGGTTTGTTAGTGGAGCGAATGTACGCTTTCTAAATGTTATTGTTTGAGTCATCAACCATAGACTTGTTTGATGCAGCTCTCCATGCCACCATATCCTGTGCGAACCTTTTCATTTCATCCTATATCTGTAGTAATCTGCTTGTCATATTCATACTTTGGTTTATACTTATCGGTCTTACCGCCTGCACTTCCATCAAACAACTAACTAAACAAATCGTGCATTTCTTAAGATGTGTCCCAATAATTTTATAATTTAGTTTCGTCAAACGTAGCCAGATAAACCTCCTCTCACATACTCTTCAGAGTATCTTCATTCGTGATGCGATCTAGCCATTTTAACTTCAGCATTCTTTTGTAACACCACATTTCAAAAGTATTTTTTCCTGAACTGGTTATTCGTGATGCGATCTAGCCATTTTAACTTCAGCATTCTTTTGTAACACCACATTTCAAAAGTATTTTTTCCTGAACTGGTTATCATCCATGTTCCACTTCCATACAATGCCACATCACAGAATAAAGTCTGCAGAAACTTCCTACATCAATATTCGAAGTGAGCAAATTACTTTTCTTAAGTAAGGCCTTCCTTGCTTGTGCAGTCTGCATTTAATGTCCTCCTTGCTTCTGCCACCCTTAGTTATTTTACTGACCAAGTAACAGTTTCCATCTACTTCCTTTATTTCGTAATCTAATATTTCCTGCATAAGCTGACTTCGTACGGCTGCAATCCAGTACTTTTGACTTGGACTTATTTATTTTCATCTTGTACTACTTTCCCGAGACTCCGTCCATAGTCCATACCATTCAGCTTCTAAAAATGAATAACGGAAAGCCTGTCTGTAGTTAGCGTCACGAAGTGCTGTTTTTTTTTTTTGCTACTTGCTTTACGTCACACCGACACAGACAGGTCTTATGGCGACGATAGGACAGGGAAGGGCTAGGAGTGGGAAGGAAGCGGTCTTGGCCTTAATTAAGGTACATCCCCAGCATTTGCCTGGTGTGAAAATGGGAAACCACGGAAAACCATTTTCAGAGCTGTCGACAGTGGGGTTCGAACCTACTATCTCCCGAATACTGGATACTACGAAGTACTGTGGCCTGCCACGACCACCTATTATAGTCACATCTTCCTAAATGACGAATATAGTCCGATAAACTGATTTTCGAAGGTAAGATAGAAGGGGAATTATCATCGAAAGGAGTTCGACACCAGGACCCGGCAATTCAGATACGGGAATCACGAAACTTACTGAATGACTGACACCAAAATTCTGTGACGATAAAATAGAAGAAGATGACGAAGAAGAAACATACTACTACTACTACTACTACTACTACTACTACTACTACTACTACTACTACTACTACTACTACTACTACTACTACTACTACTACTACTACTACTACTACTAATAATAATAATAATAATAATAATAATAATAATAATAATAATAACATGCAACATTGTGCGATCGTTCCTCTTGCAAGAATGAAGATCCTGTGATCTTGTATATACCTGTACATCAATATTTGTATTATAATGTGTAAACACTTGAATTATTGTAGGGTACTTGGTGCATCCCGTGCCCCGTTACTACCCACATTTCCTTGGAGAAGTGTATGTATAATAATAATAATATTAATAATAATAATAATAATAATAATAATAATAATAATAATAATAATAATAATAATAATAATAATAATAATAATAATAATAATAATAATATTTTAAGGGACCAAATATTGAGGTCATCGACCCCCAGAAGATGTAACGATTATAGCCATAATATTATTGGTTTAACGTCCCATTAACTACTTTTCCGAATTTCATGAATGCCGAGATTATGAAATTTAACTCCACAATGAGTTCTTTTACATACCAGTAAATCTAGAGAGACAATGTTGGTGTATTTGTAGATTTTCAAATATCACCTGACTGAGCCAGGATAGAACTCGTCAACTTGATTCAGAAGGTAATCGTCCAGCCCAGTACAGACAAAATATGCTGTACATAAGGAGAAGAGAGAAGAAATTCCAAAAAATATCAACAGGTATTTTTGACATCTCTGCGTCGTACGTCACACAGGACAGTGCTCATGGTTTGCGCGGTTTGGGTCACGTGGCTATCAGCTTGCATTCGGGAGATAGTTGGTTCGAACCCCACTTTCGGCAGCCCTGGTGATGGTTTTCCATGGTTTCCCATTTTCGCAACAGGCAAATGCTGAGGCTGTACCTTAACTAAGGCCATGGCCGCATTCTTCCTACTCCTAGCCCTTTCCTATCCCATCGTCGCCATAAGACCTATCTATGTCGGTGCGACATATAGCAAGTTGTAAAAGGAAAAGTACAGTGCTCAATGGACTTTTAACCGCCCAGCTACAGTTAAACCACCTCAGTTCGGTTTGAACCCTCGGAGAGAATTTTTACATTTTACAGATCGATGATTTGTATTTAAGTGGCACTCTCGCTCGTCACTAGATGAATCACTGTGCACTAGCCTTCCGAATGGTAAGTGACGTCCCAGTTTAGCTACAGTTAAGATGTGTCTATTCACTACGTCTTTACGTGTCTTGCGAAATGAACGCCAAGGTCATAGAATAATGTGGTCTACCAACGACAAAGCTTTGTCAAATATAAACTATTCATTATTAGAGAAGTTCTGAATATTGGTGGAAATAGCTGAGGAGTTGGAAAACTTTCTTCTTTAGCCTGCCATTCCTCTGGTTCATACATTTTTTGATACTGCTGGTACGTAATACACTGGTTCATCATAGTATTGCAGCTATTCGACAACTACTTTGACGCGCTGTTTTCAATGAGCAGTGTGCAAACCTAAGGCAGAGGCTCACTTAGTAGTAGAAGTCTTCCTCGCGAAAAGACGAGATTTTCTTGTGAAGACGCTGAGCAAAGTTCTCTGCGAAACCTGAAGAGTTTGACACGGCAAAAGCCCAAAAGCTTTATTATGATGTCTTATTCCGGTGGGTAGTAGTAGAGCCAGGGAATGAAGTTCCAACGAGACCAGCACACAGGTGGACTGAAGTATGAAAGAGAGCCCACGGAGAAAACGTGAAAGCCATTTACAACACCATGTACAAAAGGGTCCATACCCAAATAATAATAATAATAATAATAATAATAATAATAATAATAATAATAATAATAATAATAATAATAATAATAATAATAGGAAGAGGAAACAAAAGGATTGAAATAAATTGTCTTGCATTTGCAGATGACTTTGCAATACTTTCTGAAAATGTGACATCTGCTGTAACCCAAGTAAATGTCTTGGAAAGAATCGCCAGCAGAACTGGCTTAAGAATTTCTGCAGAAAAAACAAAATTTTTAACAAATATTTGGGATGCACCAAAATTTCTGAAAACAGATATTGGCCAAATAGAGAGGGTAAAAAAATTCTAATATCTAGGGGAAATAATCCAAGAAAATGGTTTAGAAAAATCTGCAGTAGAGGAGAGGGTACATAAAATGGAGAGAGCTTATGGTGTCACCAAAGATATCTACAATAAAAGATGCCTATCCAAAAATGCAAAAATAAGGCATTACAACACAGTAGTGAAGCCATAATGCCTATATGCAAGCGAGTGTCTGGCATTAAACTATAATTTAGATAAGCTAGAAATACTAGAAAGGCGAATCATGAGGAAAATATTAGGCCCACAAAACACAGCAGAAGGTTGGAAATTACGAAGTAATGCTGAAATATATAAAAAATAGAAAATATATCAGATGTAATGAGGAAAAGGAGACTTATGTTTTTTGGACATTTATATCGAATGCAAGATAGTAGATTAACCAGTAAGATTTTCAGATATTTGTGGAGTAAGAAATCAACGACAAGCTGGGTCAATGAAGTAAGAAAGGATTTAGAAAAAACAATATAACAACAGAAGAAATAAATAATAGAGAAGGCTTTCGGGAAAAAGTATTGAAAATAGAAGGATTCCAAGGTAGTGTAACCTTTCCAAGGCATCTGTACATAAACCAGTTACCATTGTTCATAAATATGACGTTAGAATGGAGCACCATCGGTGAGCTTCGAACTCAGCCCGGTTTGTCGAAGCCTCACCCTCCCCTACTGGAATAGTTCGCTAGCCGAGTCGGTATCGCATTTTCGGGTCTGTGGACTGTCCGATGGGGCGGTAAGTCCTTTAGTAATAGTCTCTATAGTAGGGGGGAAAGTTAATTATGAGAGGAATACCATTTCATTACTAATGAGAAGAGAGACAATATCTTGTATAATAAATTTTTACTTATACTAGTGAAACACATTATTTACATGGGTATGCCATACAAACACCTTACATATATTAACTTGGGTGATCTTAACGTTTAAATGTTCGGTAGTCTTTTCTACACTTCATTATACGTTTAAATATTCAAAATTAAGAAGGCGCTCCCTCTCGAACTATTACACTACCGGTACCTCAGACTTAGAGAGGCGTTTTCTCTCTAATTATTTCACTTTACACTTACACTAATCACTTTACACACACATCAATTCAACATAGGCATACTCGGCTGTAATTCTGTTTGTTTGTCGAAAATTAATATATTCAACTTGCATCAAATTATGATATAAGTTTGCTAGTATCGTATGAACTGAGATAAGCAATTTACACTCCCAATCCTTTGAAAGTCGCGTTACAACAGTACTTTAAGTTATACGTTGCCAAATATGCAGTATGACAAACACGCCCATTTCATTAGGATTTTTATCAACACATATATCAGGACATTATTTACACAACGATGTTACCTATGGACAAGCATTTAGCGACTTCAATACCAGACATCATAAAAAAAGTATTATAGCACTACCTGCAACAAATGGACAAGAATATATACACTTCACATACACATGATGGGCCGCAGGTGGTCTTATTTCACCTGCCGCTTGTGACAGGAGGCTTTACTGTCTCCTGCGATGAACTCAGGACCTTCTGAGACGGGGTATATCTGACCTGGAATTCCCTATACGCTGTGGATAATTAAAGAAATAAATTGGAGGGGTCCTTCATTTAATGCTCATTTGGAACCTCTGCGACGTTGGCTCTATTTAAATTAGCACACATAATCTTTGTATCGAGAGGAAAAGGAACTCGCCACTTGTATCTGTTCTATTTCACTGAAGAAACGCCTTCACTCCCCCGTTTAAAGGGGCTCATAAAACTCCCGCTGGGAGCTACCCGTGCCACACTTTCAAAGAGCGGTCCACTAGCCTTCTCGGGCAATGACTTCACGGCAAATAATCTATTCACTTCTTTCAATACTGGCCATAAATGGCATCACACAAATCACGGCCCTATATCCGGCCTAATCAACATATTCACATCGCGATATGCACCTCGCGTGTCTTAATGACAGATTCCAAGGGAACTTCACATTTCATTTCGCAATATATATTATGGCTACAGCCTGTTCAGCCATTCCATTTCCTCTCGGTACATCGACCACGATGCAGATCTAATGATGATCTCCTGCCATCAGGGTCCAAGTTAACTTGCACATTCGCGAACTAATTAGCGATGTAAGATATATACCCCAATCTCATGCTCCATTCGTTGTTCCAGCAGTTTTAATTTCTAGTAAGGAGGATTTCCTAAGAGCTTGTGAAGTACAAAAAAAAATCAGTTACTGAGATATCTTTGAGGAATCCTATTGGCTGTAGAAAGATGATAACTGGAGTCGTTTACGTAGAATATTTAAACCCTTTTACTTGACAGTACTTCACACATAATTAATCTGAGGTCCTTAAATTTACGTCATGCATTATCAAACCCTTGTAAAAAAAATGGAAGTAAAATATGGTCGTTCCCAAACCATGAAGAAGTATTCCATAAAAGACCCAAATAAAAATGAAATTATAATTATTATCCCTCTGAAATGGCGTGCTTGCAGTCTACGTTATATCTAAGTGAAAAATTTACATATTTACAATGGGACACGACCTTCAAAGATATAAATACTTGGAAATGTACTCAGCCTTCTGGATACCACGTTCACAGCTTTACAGGGAGGCACTCCATGGATTTTAGACTGCTTGCATCACGTCATCGGTGATGTGAAGACCCATGATGACTTCCTGGCAGGTCACGAACATGACGGCTTGATCTGGTATGACGTTCTCGACGTTCTCTGCTACACCAGGCGAAGACAGCTAGGCGTCTGGTTCTCTCTAATATGCAGGCAAAATTCTGGCATTCAGATGGGCGTCGGCGTTCACTCCGGCGTTCACGTAGACATGTAAATGAGGGGAAATTATCTCAAGTGAATACGTTAGTTTATCACACACCACAATTTGAACATATGGTTGGATTTGCTCAATAGCACGAGCATTCCAACCTAATGTCGGTAATGTCCCAGAAGCCCGACATTAATCCCTTCTCATTTATCTATTCTTCTTGTAGGCAGCGATTATAGGCCCAGAAATTTCACTAGTTTCCCTAGAAACGACAGTGGTTAGGCCACTATTGTATTAGCATTCTCGTATTCATGACACTAGTTCAGGCCTGTTCTAATGCACTTAGCCGTAAGTCGAGCTCTCAACTGTACTGCGGGTTATTTTAACGTGGCGCTGTCCTCAATTAGGTCTAACTGAGCTGTTCACTGACTTTCTTGGTAATTCATATTGATATCAAGCACGTACGCTCCACCCACTTCGCTAAGTACGTCACTATATATGTTAACTGAGCCGTATTAACTTAGACACATAGGAGGCTTGATGTACGACCTTTTCTACACACGGGTATCAGTTATTACGGTTTCGTACCGTTCCTATTTATTAATTTGCGGCACACTGTACACGCTAACATCTCACTCAGAGGGTGATTATTCCCACATACTCACAGAATTTAATGAATCACTGTATTACACTACTCAAATTACAAGATTATTTCTTCACAAACGACTCACTCACAAGCCACGACGAAATACTACCGTACTGGCGTTACGATAAAAATGCACTGGGTGGTGTCTCCTTCTCAGCTCATGAATATATAGGCGCGCTACGCTAGAGACCCGAATGCTGAGGGTGGGGGAAAAAATGCAATCCTTTCTCACACATTGGTCCGTTAATACGCAACGTACAGTAACGAACAGGATATCAAAATGTAGCTCTTGTATTCCCATCTCCACTGAGTGACTGTTATTAAAATAACTTCGTAGGTTCTGAAGCAATCTTAAAAGCGTCCTTTAGTTTCTGGCGGTGAATGATGACGAGCACAGGGGATTCCTTGTGTTCCCTGGCACGGTTAGAGTCCAACATCTGTTAGTCATTAAGACGCGCCCTTGTTTACAGCGCAGTTATCTCTCTGTCAGTTAAGTAGAGCACTTCTCGGTCTCATAATTATGCGTAAAATCCCCTGATTCAAATGAATGTTTGCGCTTAATTATCCAGTGGGTATTTTGCGATTTATAAAAATTAACAGAAATAAAACAGCTGAACGCGATAAGTTGGTAGTGGTGGATGAGCAAGGAAAACATGGTATAATGTTAGTTTTCACGTTGGACCTACTCTCTGGGCTCAGTTAGTGACCTAGATTCTTTGTCACGTGATAACGCGTATGGTTTCGTCTCGCTCGTGGTGGGAGTGAGAGAGTTTCGAGTACAAGCGCTCTTGCACCGCCTTGCTGCTAATTACCAGCAACTAGACCTGGGTCGCGCGACTCTGGATATTGCAACTCGAGTCCTGGAGCGGGCAGAAAAATTCTGACTTGGGCAGTTTTTATCGTAGAATGACGCGGAAAACGGCATATTTCATCTCCTGGATATCATGACATACCATAGGTGACGTTGTGAACGGTCACATTAGGAAAGTAAAAAAGACTGGTTCAAAGTGGTCTGAAGACAGAAAGAAGAAACATAGTGAACAGATGAAAGCGTACTGGAAGAAAAGGAAAGAACAAAGAAGAAGGAATTGAAACTGGCACGTGGTCCTCTGGTGGCTCATTCGAAAGAATAATAATAATAATAATAATAATAATAATAATAATAATAATAATAATAATAATAATAATAATATCAAAAGAATGAACCCTGAGAGATTGGCCAACAGGATACTTCTTCTGCAGGAAAGGTGAAAAAAAAACAACCGGGATGGCTTACACACGTGCACAATGACTTGGCAGAAATAGGTATCAAGGAGGAGGATATAAAAGAAAGGACATCATTTAGGAAGAAGGTTGCGGGATTGAGGGATGCGTCTGAAGAGCAACGTGCGAATCCACGGAACATCTCGGTGGAAGAACGAGCAAGAAGAAGTCAAAGACTCAAGAATCTTTGGCGAGAGTGTAAAGAGAAGGGTATCAGTCTGCGTGACAGAAGGAAGATTGTGCAAACGTGGCCCACAGGTGGCCGTATCGATTAATAATAATAATAATAATAATAATAATAATAATAATAATAATAATAATAATAATAATAATAATAATAATAATAATAATAATAATAATAATAATTCTTCCGGGCAGACCCGTGGAGCAGAAAGGGGTTAAAGAAGGTGCTGGGGTGAATGGGTCTAATTACAAAACCAAAGTTAATTTAAAACTGTAACAAAGGTTATATTTTTCTCTATTAAAGCAAAGCCAACAAGTAACAATGTCACAGGTATCGGTAGCAAAAACAAGTCTAGTAAAGACAAGATTGGTGGTATAAACAGAACTTGGGCTTCAAGTCCTCACTTAACAATTCCTGAGCTACACACTTAGCTTTACAAAGATCACCATTTTATGCAAGGGCAGAACACCCCTCAATACATGGAGCACTTGCTCCCAATTTTTAACATCAAACCTCCCAGAGGCACTTTTACAACACTAGAAAAGAGCTGACACGCTCTCAGTTTTTTCAAGCCTATTCAAGGCAATATCAGAACCTTACAATTACTTGCCACCAAGGCACAACTTACAAAAATGAACCAGGGGTATCTCGTACCCAACCTACAGGGCTTTCGTGTAAAAGAAATGACAGTTAAATAAATGGCCCGAACACCAAATGAAAGGAGGCGAATGCTTGCACTCCTCGATGTGACTTCTTAAAACCTAAAGGGTACTAGGTTGATGACACAGGGGCTATTCCCTAACTATGGAGGTGACTCGTATAAGAATAATTTAAGACATTACGGAAAGGAAGAAAACCAGTTACAAAACGTAGTCACCTCAAACCAATATGAAGGGTAGCTCGAGAGGGTAAATCACTCTCTATCCCCGAATCACTGTTAAAAATTTTATGAAGTTTTTACATAAACCGGCAGAAAATTACATTTTTAGAAACGTAGGTCACATAGTAAAAGTTTAGGACCTATCTCTCGGGTTTAACTGCGGAGCTAGTAAGAAATAAAGATGGTAAACGGCCATTACCTTGCTGAAGACCTGCGGCCTGATGAAGGAGGCGGCTCCCGCCTCCTGCTTGACACACACACTAAGTTAGATGTTGATCAAATGGCCAAGAGACGTGAAAATCTGCAGTTTATAAACCCTTGGGGAAAGTTCGAGACCTTTCATGAATAACCAAGCACACCCTCTCACTTTTATTGGCTAGCTTAAAGTTACACACGAAATCGATAAAGAAGCCTGTGATAGGCCGAAAATTTATTACAGAAATTAGGGATTGGCTGAATTGAAAACTGGCGGAAAGAAAAGATCAATATTGCCAATCCAACAAATGAATGAACGAAATTTAGTAGAGATAAAACTTATGAATACATTTCTTCAAAAATGGTTCCTTCACTTCGCACCAGGATGCATGATATAGTTTTTGTAGTGACATCTGTTGCAGAAAGTCCAAAATTCTTGATGAATGGAAAACAAAAACAAGTAGAAATTCACACAGTTCAGGAAGCTTCACCATGAAAAAATTCCGGTAGTGACATCTTCTGAGGAAAAGTTTAAGTAGGTCTAGTTTAAAGTTCACTGTTCCTCCTGTAGAGGAGTTCTTTCTGGCGCAAGATTTAAATGTGCGGCGCAGAGGTGTACCTCCCGTATAATAATAATAATAATAATAATAATAATAATAATAATAATAATAATAATAATAATAATAATAATAATAATAATAATAATAATAATGTCCGGCTCCATGGCTAAATGGTTAGCGTGCTGACCTTTGATCACAGGGGTCTCGGGTTCGATTCCCTGCAGGGTCGTCAATTTTAACCATAATTGATTAATTTCGCTGGCATGGGGCCTTGGTGCTTGCGTCGTCGTCATCATCATTTCTTCCACATCACGACGCACAGGTCGCCTATGGGCGTAAAAACATAGGACCTGCATTTGGCGAGCCGAACTTGTCCTCGGACACTCCCGGCACTAAAAGCCATACGCCATTTAATTTAATAATAATAATAATAATAATAATAATAATAATAATAATAATAATAATAATAATAATAATAATAATAATAATAATAATAATAATAATAATAATTCTATTAGATTCTATTTTATAATTTATCTGAAACCACGGGCACGTTGCAGAATTTGGAATGTATGAAGTGAGAGGACTCAGATGCTAGGAATAAATCTTAATCACAGGAGTGGCATCACGCTGGAGATGAGACAGCGAGTGATGAATGGCTCTGCAGTGTTAAACCTAACTGCTACTGAAACCATCTCTGCTGTAGAGATTAATAGAACTCAAACGATTATTAGACCTGATGTGCCGTAAGGTTAGAAAAACATCTAAAGTTTTTTAAAAGGGAATAATAATCGATAATGAAATATCGGTTGTAATAATTTATTCCATTACAAAAAGAAAAAGAACGAAATTAAATAAAAAACTGTTCAAATATATATATATATATATATATATATATATATATATATATATATAGTGGCTTTAATCCAGTTCATTTATTTCTTTATGTTAATACAATGAGCCACGAAAACCAACGTTCATTAATGAAATAATACTTGTTGGCCTCGCTAATAATTCCAGATTCTCTGTATGGTTCCGAAACGTGGATATTGCTAAAAGCGTACATGAGAAAACCAGAAGTAAGTATCCCAAATACAGTCTGCGGCTAATACTTAAGGTATCTTGGTGTGACCGGCTTCGTAACAAAATCATCAGACTGAAGTATGGAAACCAACCAACGAACGATCGAAAAATTAATTCAAGTTCAGAGATTGCGCAGGTCGGCTACCGATTGCTCTGGCTACTGTGACTTACCCATTATAAGGTTAATAAAATGGCTTCGGAGAAACACTATGCAAAGAAAATCGAGGATGACGGCAAAGATGCTGAACTGCCTACCACAAAACAGTTGTTCGTACTTAACTTTGATTGGTTTCATTTTTTAGAAACTACAGAACTATACTCTGTAATCGATATCGTAATTTCAGTTGTAATAATTTATTAGATTACAAAAAGAAAAAGAAGGAAATTAAATAAAAAAACTGTTCAAATAAAGTTTGAAAGATATCAAACCACACAACTGATTAGTCGAAACCGAGATGGCCGATTGTTACTACACCAACATCTTGTTGGCATTACACGTTGTCCGATAAATGTGTGTCAAAATATATTCAGCAAAAAGTTTGAATACTACGATCTCTGGTGCACTAAACATCAACAATACATCATTTTCTACCTAAAATACGGGGTTTTGAAACCAATTTTTATCGTGGTAATTATTTTTCAATAATTTGGCGTAGGTCTTTTGTGAGGAGTGTATGGCGGTGTTGCGAGAGATAGTGAAGGCAAGCGTTGTTTACAACTGTGCTGTGTTACACTCGATACAATAAATTGCTGCTAGATGCAACCAAGTGGCAATTCCTCTACGTACAAATTGTACAAATCATACAAATATTTCGATTGATCCTACAAAACCGCCCCGATCATTTTCGTGCGGAGTGACATTAGGCTAGATATATATTATTTCTTGCGAAGAGTCTGCGGGCCCCTTAAAGGCCCGTGTCCGCGTGCATTGCAGGTCCTAACGTTACGCCCCTGGATGCATGGCCTGTTCAGCTCTCAAGGTACTATTGCTAGGTTACACTCCCGTCACACGTTTTGTTTCATGACACTATTTCGTCACACAAATTTTGGAAATAACCACCAGCTCTAAGGCATGTAGTTAGCACGAAGCTGTTTTTGTTGTAGTTAAAAATAAATGTGATTAAAAGGAATGTCCTAAAAGTAGGACTATTAGGCAGTACCAAAGCAAAGCAAACCAAACCAAACCAAACCAAACCAAACCAAACCAAACCAAACCAAACCAAACCAAACCAAACCAAACTCCGTGGCACTACAGCCCTTGAAGGTCCTTGGCCTACCAAGCGACCGCTGCTCAGCCCTAAGGCCTGCAAATTTCGAGGTGTCGTGTGGTCAGCACGACGAATCCTCTCGGCCTTTATTCTTGGCTTTCTAGACCGGGGCCGCTATCTCACCGTCAGATAGCTCCTCAAATCTAATCACATAGGCTGAGTGAACCTCGACCCAGCCCTCAGGTTCAGGTAAAAATCCCTGACCTGGCCGGGAATCGAACCCGGGGCCTCCGAGTGAGAGGCAGGCACTCTACTCCTACACCACGGGGATTAGGCAGTACCATATGGCTGATAAATCAGGCATGAGGGAGTTTTGAAAAAAGTAACTGTAATCGGTGGGAAACTTTAAATAAAAATGTAAACAGACTCTGGAATGGATTTAAAAGCATTGTTGAGGAATTTGAAAACAGCTTTGTACCTTTAAAGGTGGTAAGGAATGGTAAAGACCCACCATATTATAACAGAAGTAAAGAGACTAAGAAGGAGGTGCAGGTTGGAAAGAAGTAGAGTTAGAAATGGCTGTCGAAGTAAGGATGATTGAAGGAATTTACTAGGAAATTGAATCTTGCAAAGAAGTCAGCTAAGAATAACATGATGGCGAGCATAATTGGCAGTCATACACACTTTAGTGAAAAATGAAAGTGCATATATAAGTACTTTGAGGCAGATACAGGTTCCAGGAAAGACTTTCCAGGAATCATTAATGAACAAGGGGAGTGCGTATGCGAGGATCTTCAAAAGGCAGAAGTATTGAATCTGCAGTATGTAAACATTTTTGATTACAAGGATAATGTTCAGATTGGGGAGGTGACTAACACTAAAAAGGTATTAAAATTTACCTATGATAACAGTGACATTTACAGTAGGATAAAATAATTTGGAAACTGCAAAGGCAGCTGGAATTGATAAGATTTCTGGGGATATACTAAATACAATGGGTTGGGATATAGTACCATATCTGAAGTATTTGTTTGATTATTGTTTGCATGAAGGAGCTATACCAAATGAATGGAGAGTTGCTGTAGTAGCCCCTGTGTACAAAGGAAAGGGTGATAGACATAAACCTGAAAACTACAGCCCAGTCAGTTTGAATGCAATGCATGTAAGCTTTGGGAAAGCATTCTTTCTGATTATATTAGACATGTTTTCTAAATTAATAACTGGTTAGGAAGAAAGCATTTCGGGTTTAGGAAAAGTTATTCCACTGAAGCTCATCTTGCAGGATTCCAGCAAAATATAGCAGATATCTTGGATTCAGGAGGTCAAATGGACTGTATTGCGATTGACCTGTCTAAGGCATTTGATAGGGTGGATCATGGGAGACTACTGGAAAAAAATGAGCGCAGTTGGACTAGACAAAATAGTGACCGAATGGGTCACTGTATTTCTAGTAAATAAATCTCAGAAAATTAGAGTTGTCGAAGCTTTATATGGCCCTGTAATAATTACGAGGGCAATGCCTCAAGGCAGTATGATGGGACCTTTCTTATATATATATATATATATATAGTACCAGGAAACGTTATTGGGCACAAGAGCATGGGAAGGATCTCAGGTAGTGTACAGTCTTTCTGGAGCAGATACAGAGAAGGAAACTTCACAGGGCGCATAATAGTTGGTATTAAAATTTCTCTGATAAATTTATTAATGATTTGAAGAAAAGTCACCCTGCTTCTATTATTAATTCAAATACTAAAGATTGTCTTGAAAGTAAATCTTCCATTAACATGTTCAGATTGAAATAAAATTGCAGAATTTTAAAATGCTGTTAAAATTGTACAAAATATAATCTTCGTTGCAAAAATCCTCTTGCTGTTTGTAAAATGTCCAGAATGTATTATTGTTCTCAATAACTTCAGTTAAATAAACCCTAAAGTCCAATTAAATTCTCACTCATGAATTCAAAATAAATAACATTCAAAATAAGCACTTTGTTCATAAACCTTAAGTTTAATTTACTTCGTCAACTGACTAAGATATCAAAGTTCAAATTAAATATTAAATCTTTCAAATCACTTCCTTGCAATCCTAAAGCCTGTCTAAGTCGTTATAGATTAAATATGATTTCAAATTACACTTGCTTCAGAAATCCTAATGTATTTCTAAATAGATTAAGCATGACTTTAAACTATACACTTGCAGTAGAAAAACCTAAAGTACAATTAAGTTGTAATAGAATGATTTAAAGTTACACTTTGTTTCAGAAACCCTAAAGTCTTTTTAAATCGTTATAAATAGATCTACAGTTCTGTTAATTTAATCCCAACAATTTCTATGGTGTCTTTCTTCCAACACCTTCATATATTGGTGGAACCTTTCTCCTTGTAACTCACTCAAAGTACTATAATATTACCTGGAAACCGGGATAAGTGACTATGAAGAGAGTGAACTTTAAGTCTCATAGTAGCACCCAAATGTTTGAAGTTTGAAAGGATGTTGTGTACCAGTTCTTCATAATTTTCATTTTTATGGTTACCGAGAAATTTCTTAACAACCAAGACAAATTCCTCAGTATTATTCATGGAATTTATGAAATTTTGATCCTTGATGAGCTGGAGAATTTGAGGGTCATTAAAGACCCCAGCGTTTAGTTTTTCCATACTCAATCCAGGAAAATATCTGCAAATCACCAGCATTATCTAGGGCCTAAAAATTGCTTCATAAGCTCAGCTTTATATGGATAGGCGGAGATTGACTTTTCCCCTATCAACCAGGGGTTCTTAAATGATGTTTGATGCTCCTAAGTCATATTTTACCTTGAAGTCTTCTTTTGCTCTGCTATACCGTAAGGACATGAAAAAAGGTTATTTAGTGTATCCACTTTGCCATTCCAGTAAGACGTTCACCATCTTTAAATCGACCTGGTGCTTATGTATCGAAGCTTCTGCAAGGATATTTTTATATTTTCATATTCCTATTTTTGGTTGAGTGACCTGTTGGAATAGATGTATAGTAATTTTCGCTGTGCAGCAGAACACATTTTATGCTTCTGCTGGAACTGTCTATAAAATATCGCCAATCTTATGGTTGGTATTTAGATATCTTCATTTGGAGAAGGAGTCCATGAATGTTATTACCGTATACTACTTCTCCATCTTGACTGTGCTGTCTCTCTTGTCCGAATAAAGGTATTTTAGATTCAGGCTTTAAACAGTTCTTTTAGTTTGAATGCTAAACGTTCAGTCTTTCTTTGACGGACTAGGTCTCGTACTAAATCAATGACTTCTTCCTGGGAGAAATGTAGCTGTGTCCTTCGTAATCACTGTCAGTGCTTACACTTGCACCACACCCCGAATCCTGTGTATCTTCATCATGAGATTCTGGAATGTCAGCAAGTGCAGTGGGAACGTATTCGCTGTGTGGCACAGGTCATCTTGCTAATTCCAAATCAGTATATTCCCATTTGCGTTTCTTGTTGACGATTGAGACCTTCCACATTCACAACTAAAAAATTAAATGCACTGTGGTGGTTTGGAGGTTCTCTCCACACCATAGGCACACCAAATTTTAAACCGTTAAACCTTTCTGAACATGTTTTACGAACCACAAGGGTGTAACCAAGACTTATCTTGGTCTCCGAGTTGTATAACAAAATACATGCTTGTTTCACGAATCCTGTAATATTTTGGTTCATGTTCCTCCTGGCAATATTAGTCACAAATGCAGCAGAATACATTAGGATCACTCAAGCGACGTCTTCGTGAAGAACGCATACTGATTTGATAATTGACAAATATAATGAATTTAATTTTTTGTTCAATTTGCGTAGCAGCTACGGAGATAGGTCTTATACCTACGATTGGATAGGAAAGGCCTAGGAATGGGTAGGAAGCGGCCGTGGCCTTTAATTAAGGTACAGCCCCAGAATTTGCCTGATGTGAAAATGGGAAAACATGGAAAATACTCTTCAGGTTTGCCGACAGTGGGGTTCGAACCTACTTTCTCCCGGAGACAAGCTCGCAGCTGCGCGCCTCTAATCGTGCACGGTCAACTCTCCCGGTGTTACTTAAAATGAAATAGAACAAAATGATATTCAAGTAATGGATACGTAGATACCTATAATACTGTAAAGACCTATTAAAATAACATATTAAAATAAAATTTTCGATAACATCCTTTATCTCAACAACTAGAGCCGATCTGAATAAAACTATCGGCATTTATGGAATAAGCACCATCGATATACTATAAATTCGTTGAAAAATACTTGGCAACAGAACAAAATAAATTGTTGACCAGTGGAATATGTCATGATGAATGTAGATGGCGGTTGTTATTAAAATTCTCCTCCTTTCTGGCCGTCGTCCCAGATTTATGGCTGGATGCCCTCGCTGATATATTCACTACTGGGCGTTTCTGTGGTGATTGATAGTGGAATGTGTGGTACGTAAATGAAGACCTAAAAAACACAGTCTCCCAAGCGAAGAAATTAACGTAACATGCCTAAATTAACCAGCTTAACCACGGTTTTAACTCGGGACACACTGAAACTAAGTACACTCCTTCAACCAGGAAGCCAGACGAGAACAAGTACCTGCACTGAACAGCAAAATAGTTTGTATGGGTCTTTTAACTTAAACGAGTTGATAACAACAGTTCACGTAGCTGTCAGCTTGCATTTGGGAGGTAGGTGTGTTCGAGCCTCCACTCTCGGCAGGCCTGATGGTGGTTTTCCGTGGTTTTCCATTTTGACACCAGGCTAATGCTGGGGCTATACCTTAATTAAGCTTACGGTCGCCTCCTTCTCACTATGAGCGCTTTTCCAGGTCCTATCTCTGTCAAAGAAGAGGCCATAGCCTTAAGTTAGGTTCCATACCGGCATTTGCCGGAGAAGTGGAAAACCACGGAAAACACTTCGAGAATGTCTAAGGTGGGAACCGAAACCCCTTCAAGTCAGTTCAACTCTCGAGGCTGAGTGCTACATTAAGCAGATTGTAAAGAAAAAGTACGTTTTCTGTTCAGGGTTGGTTATTCCCTCGGAAGCACGAGGGATCCCACATCTACCACCTCAAGGGCAGTATCCAGGAGCGTGAGACTTTCGGTCGGGGTATACAGGTGGGAAGGAGGACCAGTACATCGCCCAGGCGACCTCACCTGTAATGCTGAACAGGGGCCTTGTGGGGGATGGAAGGATTGGAAGTGATATTCAAGGAAGAGAGAAGGAAGTGGCCGTGGCCTTAAATTAGGTTCCATCCCGGAATTTCCTGGAGGAGAATTGGGAAACCACTGAAAACCACTTCGAGAATGTCTAAGTTGGGAATCGAAACTCCCTCTAGTCATTTGACCTCTCGAGGCTGAGTGGACTCCGTTCCAGTGCTCGTACTACATTTCAAATTTCTTGGCAGAGCCTGGAATCGAACGCGGGTCTCCAGGGGCCGGGGTTGGCAGCTAACCACCACACCATAGAGGCGCGCAATTAAAAATATCACTCTGGTGAAATCGTAAGTGAACTTCTTCAGTGAGTCAAATAATTTACAATATTAGTGAAGCATGGTGATCCAATATACTGTAAATACTGAAGACTGGTGAATGGTTCCATGGGTAGGCGATTAGCATTCAGGCCATTGTTACAAGTGGGTCCCCATTCGATTTACTGCCTAGTCAGGATTTCGTCTGGCTCGGAGCCTGGGTTTTTGTGCCGTATTCAGCATTAGGATTTGCCTTAGTTATAGCCTTATGCTCACAAACAGGCAGGTCGTCTTTTGTGCCTCAAATCGAAAAAGTTTCTCCAGGCCTCTCCAGAGGCCACACTCCATTATTATTATTATTATTATTATTATTATTATTATTATTATTATTATTATTAGTATTATTATTGAAGACTTCTTACACATCTGATCTTACCGAATGATTTATGATAGAGAAGGCATTTGCATTTTATTTACTTTCGAGCGAACGTTTGTGATCAGTCCAGGAGTTTGTTTTCCATTCCCTGCAAACTCAAATGTCTACTTTATTGTTTCCGTCGTTGCCCTGTGGACATAGTTGCCCATTATCAGCTAATATTGAAGTAGACGTTGTGTGTCACTTGCAACGATATCAACGTCCGACTCGTTGGCTGAATGGTCAGCGTACTGGCCTTCGGTTCAGAGGGTCCCGGGTTCGATTCCCGGCCGGGTCGGGGATTTTAACCTTCATTGGTTAATTCCAATGGCCCTGGGGCTGGGTTTTTGTGCTGTCCCCAACATCCCTGCAACTCACACACCACACATAACACTATCCTCCACCACAATAACACGCAGTTACCTACACATGGCAGATGCCGCCCACCCTCATCGGAGGGTCTGCCTTACAAGGGCTGCACTCGGCTAGAAATAGCCATACGAAGAAAACGATATCAACAAGCTATTGCTTTCTGTATCTCCAACTTATTTTCTTACATATATATATTTTCTCGGGAGTTGTACCGTAATTATATGATACATTACGATTCACTGCATTCACATACTTGTATATTACCACCAACAGATCAGTCAACAGAACGAAGTAGTAGGCAGGGTTGCCAACTGCACAGCATGGAAATCCTCTAATTAAGGTCTGAAAACCTCTTACTCATGGAAAAATACTTTCACATCCTTAACTGTTGAAACTCTCTTACTAGCGACGGAAATTTATTAACTGTAGGCTTTATTATTATTATTATTATTATTATTATTATTATTATTATTATGGTTACTTAATTTACAGCTAACATAATAAATCGGGGTCTTCAAATGGTAAGAAACATTAGATAAGTTCAGTATTATGTCATAAAATGCACCAAAATTATGCAAACTTCTATTGATTTTCTTTTCTTGCTTCTATGAAATTAGTGATTGTTGTAATAAGTCAATTATATTTCCTGTATTGTGCCTTTCTACTAATTTTAGTTTGTTCCATTAAATGCCTTATGTGATGCCGTCATATTTAAACTTCGTAAATTCTGTCAATGGAATAATGTATGATTGTGCGAAGGCACACAGACATTTATTAGGTGATAGTATTGCAATAATTTGTAGCATTATAATACGAGAATTGGGGCAAAAGTCATGGCAACTATTCTTTTTCTTGTAGATATGTGAACGGATCACAAACATATATGTGTCGTGTGGAAGTTCTGCAGGCGCAGTGTGTATGCAGAACAACAGATGGCTCTGTGATAGCTTTAGCGCAGCGAGGGCTGTGAAATCAGTCAGTTGGTGAGTGTCGTGCGAGATGGCAGTAACCCGTGTTAAGCAGCGCGCTTACATCAAAATAGCCGTTCTCCGAGGGAGAAATGCGATGGAATGTCACAGTGAATTAGTAGAAGCCCTTGGGAATAATGCCCTACCATACCGTACAGTAGCACGGTGGGTAGGAAAGTTTCAGCAAGGACGTGTGTGTCAACCAGTGATGAGTAACGTTCGGGACGACCTGTCAGTCTGCGGACCGACGTGGCACGTGCCGTCATCGAGCAGCTTCTGGATGAAGACAGACGATGGACGCTACTGGAGTTCGAGAGGGCAAGTGGCATCGAGAAACGCACCGTCCACAGGATATTGCGTAATGAGCTGCAACTGCGCAAAATCGGATCGCGGTGGGTACCGCATTCACTGACGGAAGTTCAAAGGTGGGTGCGCTATGCAATATGCTCCGACCACCTTGCACGCTTGTCACGAATAATCGCCATCGATGAATTTTGGGCCAGGACATACGAACCAGAACTGAAACGTCAGTCCGCCGAGTGGCGACATGCTGGATCACCAAGGAGGCAGAAGGTCCGTCAGAATTCTTCCCCCGTCAAGTTGATGGTGATCGTCGCGTGTGACGTCAAGGGTGTCATTGTTTGCCACTTTGTTCCACATGACAGAACAGTGACCGCACAGTACTACAGGGACTTCCTGGTGCGACAGATACGACGTGGCGTTCGGAAGAAACGTCCGGATCTTGTGGACAGTGCAATAATCCTGCACGACAATGCAAAACCACATATAGCAGAGTGTGTAGGGCAGGTACTGCGACGTTGTGGATGGGAAGAATTGGAGCACCCACCGTACTCTCCCGACATTTCGCCCTGTGACTTTGATCTCATTCGAAAGATTAAGGAACCACTGCGTGGTAGGCGGTTTGCAACACGAGAGGACGTTGCTAATGCTGTGTGCCAACAGGTAACCCGATTCACACATGGTGCGGCAAATACTGAGGCAGATGGTATTCAGCGCCTCCCACATCGTTGGCACGTGTGGTGTTAGTAGCAGGGACTACTCTGAGGGTCTTTGGGCCCAGGTTGTCATGTCTACTTTATGTATACTGTGTTGTCATTCTTTTGCACCTGGAAGGCCATATTGCCCTGTATACTACCGTAATAAATTAGTGTGTTACGATATTTCAGTGCCATTCATTGTCCACACATGTAGTTAACACCTTGTCCTTTCGTCCGTATATGTCTCATTTCCAACGGGACTGGTATATTCAAGAAAAAATAAATAGTTGCCATGGTTTTTGCCCCACCCTCGTATTTGTAGATAAACGTTGTTGAAATTTCACGACGAAATTTACACGTCTTTCTTTGATTATGGTTTATACATCAGCAGTCGAGAAATTTAGGCTTCTCTAACTTTTCTATTGATTTCTGCAGAACAGCCTAATCTAAACGAAGTGATAGTGATATAGTGCATAAATCATGTTAAACTCATCTGAAAAAGATTGTCCAAAGAGATGTTATCGTGCACTCAAAGGACTGACCTTAACTACAACAAGGAAACATTTAAAATTGCCAGGAGACATCGACAGAAAGCCTCTAGATGTCACTTTTATCTCTGACCCTAATTTCTGCACTCTAACAGACATTAAAAACATAGAATCAGACAGAAATCTCTGAAATTGGCAACATTGATAGTAACATAATTGTTACTTTGTTGGTGTAGAAAAGCACTTCTGTAACAAAGTTTTAACCTTGAAGCGCTTTGCGCTGTCTATGATTACGGCACGCACAAATCTAATCAAATCCATGTCGCAAATACTGTAAAAACGCACGTCGTTGAAAGGCCCCTTGTATATTTCGATTCAGTTATTTTTAATTTTTTGCAGTGCATGAAAATAATAAAAGAGCGGCCAGAGCGCACACAGAGTTCAATTTATCAGCTGCCCGATGCTCGAGCTGGAGCCACATTAACGAATAACAAAAATTACAGCTCATGATGCTCAATTTGTACCTGTCAGCCTAGCTGCGAGATGAGCTTTACTGCACTTGCCTGACCGGCTAGTCTTGTCCTTATTATTGACACTTCGAAAATCCTGGTCATCAACCAACTGTGCATTGTTCGTATTATTGAGATTAAGTTCACCCACCTACGAGAAATGATTAGAATAGGAGAGCGAGGAGGCAACCATGTGGCCTCTAGCGCTGAATGTTGTCTTTATTTTACGTATACCAGGTTCTTCACGTTCGACATCTTTCTCTACCTCTATTTTATTAATCGTTCATGGTAAAGTGGATGAAGGAATCAGTTTCACTAACAAGCAAATAATTGTCATCCACTATGCAGATAACACTGTGATACTCGAAACCAACTTTCAACCTATTAGGTCGTGTTACGTACATTTAGTACGTGTTGAAGAGATGTTAAGTACAGAATACTGTGACACTTACTGGTAATTCCTTCTTCCAGCCCCGCGGCATGTCTGGAGGCCCCGGTTTTGATTCAGGACTAGCCCAGGGATAATAATTCCGGTCTCAGGTCTGGAACAGGGTACATCGAGCTGCATGATGACGATTACGACGACGATGGTAATGAATCCTATTGCATAAATACAAGAAGTAGCACTTACCTCAGGCTTAGTAATAAACCAGGAGAAGACAAAATACATGAATTATTAGATATTCAACTGCAGGCTAGACACTGGCTGTATGTGGCGTGCGAGTAAGTATATTGAAACAGGACAAAAGTGTCATTTTCCGATTATTATCTCGCAATATTAATTTTTATGAATAATTTGATGTATTATTTCTAGAATAATTCCAATTGGATGTGTAGTTTCTATCATTTCAAAGCTAATAGTGCAAGTGTAGAAAAAATCCAGGCGTTCTGCATTGACTTTTTTAAGAATCTCTATCTCTGGAACTATTCAATCTACAAGGCTGTGGTTTCGAAAGCCTTCAAGTCAATAGTGGGAAGCCAACCTTATGGTGAAAAGCAGATTTTAAAATTTGAGTGTGTAGGCCACATTCAAGAACGGTTGGGAAGCAGACAAATGGAAAAGAGAAGTCACAGTACCTGTACATTTTATTATAATCACCTGTAACTTTTGTAAATATTGCTTACATTTATAAAATTTCACATTGAAAACCAACGAACATCTACCAGAAGATCCACATACAGATATATACATGCAGAGCGAGTGTTTTTAACCACACTTTAACCTTTCAGTTAGGAAAATAGCTCAAAATTCAGGTGTATTGCGCTTATCGTCAATTTGCTAGTATTTTATGTCCTGTTGTTTCTTATTCCCATTTCATAATAATGTAACTTTTGTTGATGACTACCAAATAAATAATAATAAATATAAAATATATCATAAATAAAGATATTTCTAAAAAACTTAATAAAATTAATAAGCATAATTAACCGAAATGTCCGTAGTATGGGCGCCAGAGTTCACCAGAATGGATCCCTCGAATTTAGATAAGAGCATGATAAACTTTATATCCCAGGGCGTGTACATAATGCTGCGTACTGGTACATCTGCTGCAGGCCTTACCTAACCTCCTGAAAACGACTAATTAGGTAGGAACTGCACCTAGGTTCATCAATAACACTGATTCTAAAATAGCTAACTATATTCTGAACAAATTCCGTGCATGAGCACCTCATCAACATACAACATTATACATATAATACACACATAAAATATTGCTGGAAGACTCCATATTTACAACAACAACAATAATGAAAACCGTGGGAAAACGAAAGCGAGAACTAAGCTACCATTTGTAGATGGTCCGATGAACAATATACATGTATGAAGATAAATACCCTTCACTGTCTCTATATCAATTCGACTTACCGATTCTCATAATCGGCAGTTATCACATCACACAGATACTGTACCTTGTACTACTGTGTTCACATATTTTAACACTTGTAAAGATATATAGACACGTCTGTCGATCCTCAACATAAATTACGGAAAGTCTGAGATAGCTTTCACCAACATATAATGCTAGGCCGCCACAAGTGCTACAATACTTAATGCGCAAGCACTCTCCACAATCAACCACTTTCCACAAACATAACAAGACTACGCTCCACGAACGTTTGAAGTCCAGTCCATTGCAGCCGTGTCACTCCAGCACCGTGTATCAGCACCACTTCCTTCCCGTACAGTGTGCCAGTTGTCGTTCCTTCATACAGTCTCACTGGTTGTAGTTATCTTCCTTCTCGTTCCTTTACAATCACCTTTACAATCACCCTTACAATGTTCCTTACAATGTTCCTTACAATGTTTTTTTGGTTGCCGCCGTATGATCAACCTTTATAGACATCAACATCCCCCTCCTCTCAGATGATACGTCTGGATTGGTGCTTGCCAGCCAATCATGGGTGGTCCTCTTCTCAAGACCAAGCCCTGAACTACTTCTTCCTCCCAAGACAATAACAAACTCTGGGGTATATTCCATGAATCACCAAACTTTCCTAATACAACAACAAGCTCATCTCATCAGGCTGGGATATATACATGACTCATGAATTTCCCGACACAAGTACATCACAACAAACACTGGGGCAGCCATATGACTCATTCAAATTACCAGAGTTATTAAAGCAATGTTTTCCCACTCGTGCAAAACAAATTACTCATACCTACATATGTGGATATCTTCCAGCTTACCAATATAAATGGCAAAATATACAAATAAAATACTGATAATAATAATAATAATAAATCGAATACTGACAATAATAATAATAATAAATCGAATACTGACAATAATATCTCTAACTTCTACATATAATTCTGGGGTGTGATATATGTACTATCACAATAATGCTGGAGTTCATCAATGTTTTTATCTATAAGTCTTCCTTTACCTTTTACAGTCTTCCCATCTGATAACTCCTCTTTTCCATTTGTCTGCTTCCCAACCATTCTTGACGAAAGTTTCACTTGGTGCAAGTACCACAAAGCTCAGGCAGCGTGTACGGAGGAACATTTTAGGCACAAAGGGAGAATACTTTCTGCAGTGATGAAAGTTATCAAACGAGTGTATGGAGAATTAGCTCATCCTGACCTTCTTTCCAACTATCTGCATGGTCGATGCGAAACCCAAATGAGTCTTTGAATGATGTCATTTGTACCCGCATACCAAAAAATATCTTTGTAGGAATGAAACATCTAAGCTTGAGTGTTTGTGATTCAGTGACAACTTTTAATGATGGTAATAAGGGAAGAATTAGGGTACTAGAACAACTTGGTATCACTACAGGAGCCAACATACTGAAGCGAATGGATCGACTTAGGATCATGAAAGCCCAGCGTGCAGTACAATAAATGACTAAACAAGCAAGAGGCAGGAAAAGAAGGAAGCTTATAGGTTTGCAGGATGATCAAGATCAAGATCCAGATAATGCTGATTATGGGCCAGGCTGATTATAGAAGCTAGAATGCCTCCATATGTGAGTTGATATGAAGTGAAACTTTAAACTTGATTTCCTGAATAAGACATTTAAAAATATTTGACCCATGATCTCAGGACCTATTATATGTATTTAGTTTACATTGTGTTATCGCTTAGTATGCTGCAAATACTTAACCATCAAAACATTTCTACCTCTAACGGTATTTTACTTACATAAAAATAAGTGGACTTCTAAAAGAAAATATTGAACCCAATTAAAAAATCATAACTAAGTAATTATTTGTCTGTATATTCCGATTCTGGTTCAATAAGCAGAAAACTTCAGATCTCTGTCTCTCAAAGGTCAACATTGCAATTTTAAAACTGTAGGTATGTGCCGTACTTACTCCCATTAAATATCTAGGATCCTTGATCACATAAAAAAAACGAAACAAATTAGAGGAAGTATTAAAACTGGCAATAGGTGGTATTATAGTCATAATTTTAAATTCAGAGCAGTGAACAAGAATTTAAAATGTTAGACAGTGATACAGCCAATAGTTTTGTATGAAAGTGAAGTGTAGCTTACGCCAGAAACTGATATTAGGATGTGAATTTTCTGGGAAAGGGAGATATTGGATTAGTAGTGGAGGATGGGATATGGAGAATAATAACCAATAATAAGCAACGAATTTTGTACACACATCTAGACGTACTGGCAGATATTATTAAATGAAGATTACAATGGCTTGGTCATTTGATAAGAATGGATGGGATCAGGCTTCTGAAAGGTGTGAAGGACGGTAAACCTGGAGGAAGGAGGAAGGATGGATGATGTGGAACAGGACCTGAGAGATAAAGACTAATGCTCTCAGGGGTCGTAGAGCCAAGGAATAAGTAAGTGAGTAAGAAGCAAATGGCAACAAATACATAATGCATTTATTGCCTTTTGTGGACATTAGACATGTCAGGTTCTACCTCATAAAGCGAGATATTGTGTGACTTATCAATGCACGAGTGATAGCGGGTTAAATCTTCAATACATAACAGGTTTCTCGGGGTCTCACATCTCAAACCAATCTTTGTGCTAAGTGAAATCTCCACACACTTTGTCATGACTAACGATGTGAGAAGGTATTCTATGCATTAACGTTTTAAACAGTTTGCTTGAGTTGTGTTTCTTCTTCTTATGCTTATTCTTATTGTATTATATCCTTATTGGATGTTGGTTGTCATCAGGGCGATGTGGTTCTTGTTCTCAACAACTCGGGGAAGAGTGGGATTACCGACCCCATACTATTCTTGTAGATTCCGTAGCCAAGAAATTCTCCTTCTTCCCATACTTCTTCCTTCAATTTTATCTTGTAAGATATGGTGAAAGAGTCTATATTTATCACTTCCAATGAAATGGCCAAACTACTCAAGTGTCTTCTTTTTGTTGTTGTGCATAACCTCTTAGCTCTTTTTTCAGGTGTTAGATATTCTGTCAGCCCTTGATATTCTGAGCATTCGTCGGTAGCACCACATATCAAAAGATCGAAGTTTTTTGGTGGTGTCCTGTGTTAGGATCCAAGTCTCGGCACCATGGAATTAGACAGAAAATACATAACACTGAAGTAAACGGGTACGGAGGTTGATATTAAAGTCCCTAATACCGAGAAGTTTGCTCATTCTCTTGAATGCAGTCCTTGCCTGTTCAATCCGGGACCTAAATTCAATAGCATTGTCCCAGCTGTGATCAAGTACACTGCCAAGGTACCTAAAGCGTTGGATTTGCTCCAGTGATGTGCCAGCGACTGTCAAGTTAACAGGTTGAATGACATTTTTGCTTAGGAATTTCACTTTGGTCTTTTTCGTGTTTAAACGCAGACCTGCTGCAGCATTGTTTTCGATCACACAGTTTAGTATTGTCTCCAGATCTTCAGCACTTACTGCATGCAGAACAGTATCATCTGCATAACGCAGACCATTTATCGTGATCCCATTAACAACGATGCGGTAGAGTGTTAATTCGAGTACTTGACTTTTAAGCTGATCCTACAGCTGTCCTACCGAACGGCGATGTCAGTGTATCCACGTCTCGCCAGTTATTCCACACGGCTATGGATTTTGCCTTGGGGTAGTCAACGTTATGACGAGCTTTCCTCTTTCCATGTAGATTTATTCGAATGCGAATGTTGCGTGGTGCTGCCAGTCAGTCAGCCCTCCAGCTAGATCTTGTTATTTTAAAGGTTGACTGACACTCATGTTCTGTCTGACTGATGGCTGGAATTACCACCACTTTTATCTCCCAAGCCTCACGGATTAACAACGACTGTCAGGATATCAATATGTCACTTAGTTTTTTTGAACTCTAAACTTTAATCATTTCCCGTATTATGCGAGCGACAGTTGGCATCGGAAAAATAATTCTCTTTGGGATGAAGTTGGATTTTTTTCCGTTTTGATTCAAATCATCTTGTCAAGATTTCCCTTAATTTTAAATTTTAATTAACAACTTAATGACTGCGCGCGAAACATAATCAGAGAGTAAAATCACGCCAATCATTTAGACAGGTTTTATATAATCTCTGTTGTATACTGTCATAGCTCCCTCAAAATGAACGAAATGTTTAGTAGCGCAAAAATATTTATTATTTATATAAGTAAAATTCTAAAGATACGAGGGTTACTCCAAATCCAATACACCATATCTTTTAACAAACCTATTTCCTTTCTACACTTTCATTACTTTTAGACTAGAAAGGGCCCTTCCATTTCTAATTAATCAATCAATCAATCAATCAATCAATCAATCAATCAATCAATCAATCAATCAATCAATCAATCAATCAATCAATCAATCAATCAATCAATCAATCAATCAATCAATCAATCAATCAATCAATCAATCAATCAATCAATCAATCAATCAATCAATCAATCAATCAATCAATCAATCAATCAATCAATCAATCAATCAATCAATCAATCAATCAATCGATCGATCGATCAATCAATCAATCAATCAATCAATCAATCAATCAATCAATCAATCAATCAATCAATCAATCAATCAATCAATCAATCAATCAATCAATCAATCAATCAATCAATCAATCAATCAATCAATCAATCAATCAATCAATCAATCAATCAATCAATCAATCAATCAATCAATCAATCAATCAATCAATCAATCAATCAAAGTGTGAATGAATGAATGAATGAATGAATGAATGAATGAAATACTCCACTGGCACTCACTTGTCACCCACGTGGCAGATTCCCTATTAGTTATTTACCTAGCTTCTTTCTAAATGAGTACTTTGTGTGTACTGTCGTGGAGTACTTCCGTGGACAGAGAGTGTTCAGTGTCGGAGTACTGAGAGACCGTCATCGCGGTGGACTGTTGAGAAGTGTGCTCAGTCGTCAAGTCATGGAGTTGTGCACTATTTGAATATCTGCTGTGGATTGAGTGCTCCGGTTTTGCGTGTCGGCGCGGAGCCTGATGGAAGACATCAATTGGAGACCATTGGAGTGTGCGACAGGCAAACGAGTGACAGTGGTTCATTGCAGCGGACAGTGCGTTACGTGCATACACCTTTGATACCAATTTGAGGGATGTTAACTGCCCGGAGGTATACCGATGAATTTCTTCGATCATTTGTACAACCATAATCAAATCCTGCTTTTCCATTATTAAATTTGTTATTCTATACAACTGACCACGATGTATTCACGACAGCTAACCTCGAACTGAGCGCAAAAGTCTAAACAGCGCCAACTTTTAACAGAGTATGCGTGTGACGTCACATATTTAGTACAAACTTAGCCTTACTGTTAATCCCTCTTTCATTAAAAGTACGTTTCAGATTTTCAGTTGTTTGAAACGGGCAGCCTCCCCTTTTATCTGTAAATTGAGGCAATAAAAATCACCGGATGTAAACACTCTCGGCGATATATGCGTTCTACCTAACGACTAAGGTAAGGTAAGGGTTGTTCTGCCCGAAGGCAGGTCCGAACCTCCACAGAGGTGTTCTTGAGCCGGAGTTTACGTGCGGTAGGGTGGCCAGTTCCTTTCCGCTCCTCCATTCCCTTATCCCCCCCACCAACAGCGCGTGGCAACCCATCCAACTCCTGACCACGCCCAATGTTGCTTAACTTCGGAGATCTCACGGGATCCGGTGTTTCAACACGGCTACGGACGTTGGCACCTAACGACTAAAATCGTCTTAAAATGTTTGTTTCCATGTACCTGTTGTTGAGGAACGCAATTCTGCGTTAAGAATAAAATGTAACCTTTCCAGTATTACTGTTTAATTGTGTTAGATATTGGAAGGAAAAAGCGTTGGATTTCGTAAAAGTTTACATTTCCAGGTTGTGTGTGTCTCTATGACACAATAAACAACATTCTGTAACTCTGTTATTGCATTGCATTCTTGATATTCCAAGTATTTTTGCGGTGTATATTCACTGCTTTATTACTATCAATACTTGGTCTTAGTTTATCCCATGCCTAAGTAGCATATAGACGTGTGGAGTCTTAGCTTTATGGATGTGCTTATTGACTTCCATATGCACCACATTCGTGTGTAGTCCGCACAGGCTTTTTCTAGTTGTTCTAGATAACACTGCCGAGGTATGTAAAATGGTAAACATCTTCCAGCACTTTGCTGCACTGCAATTAGGTCAGTTACGTTCTCACCATTTATATGCATGTTTCACCAGTAGCGAGAGAGTTTATTTATTTATTTATTTATTTATTGTCCTGTTTTATATGGCGGGACTCAGGCTATGAAGCCTGCTATTCTGTCCGACCATACATACACCTACATGAAGAGTTAAATATACACTAAATTATCTACAGTTTAATATCTTAAGGTAGCAATTAAATGTTTTAATCAATCTAAAACTTAACTATGATCTAATCCTACTATGTTATAAGAAATCATTATTATTTATTAACCAGGTTTGACAGAGTTTCTTAAAGCGGAGGTGGTTTGACACGCTCCTAATTTCAGCAGGTAGGGAATTCCAAATTCGGCTGGCGGCGACTACAAATGATCTACTGTAGCCAGTTGAGCGGTGAATGGGAATGCTAAGTACTGCGGTGGATGATGATCTGGTAGGAATACTAGAAGGTGATGCTAGGTAATGGAATTGTGTGGCAAGGTATTCAGGTGTGTTAAGGTTCAGTATACGATGTAACAGGGAAAGAGTGTGTAAATTTCGTCGCTCTCTTAAGCGTAGCCATGAAAGCCTAGCAAATGCGGGAGAAATATGGCTAAACCTTGGTATATCTGAAATAAATCGAACGCATGCGTTATGTGCCTTTTGGAGCTTGATGGAAAGTGAGGCATTCAGGTTACTGTATACTACGTCACAGTAGTCGAATATTGGCATTACCATACTTTGGATAAGCAGTTTTCTTACATTTTGGGGGAGTAAATCTCTGAGTTTTTTAAGGGAATGTAAGGAATAAAACACTCGCTGACATATACCTGTTACATGATCGTTCCAACTAAGGTTTTTATCCATTATCATCCCTAAGTTTTTAACTGTGTCTTTGAATTGTAACTGAGTGCCTCTTAATGTTACTGAGTGGGTATGGATGTCTGTAAGTCGTGCGTGGGTTTTTTGGGTAGCTAAAAGAATACACTGTGATTTTTGGGCATTGATCTTTAGTGCATGGTCATCGGTCCACCTACATATTCTTCCTAGGTCGTCGTTCATATTATTTATTGCAGTCGGTAAGTCACGAGGGTGTGCATGTGTATATATCTGTATGTCGTCTGCGTACACATGATATTGACAATGTTTAATTACTTGTGTTAGTCCTGAAATGAAGATCGAAAATAGGAGTGGTGCTAGCACTGACCCCTGTTGTATTCCAGTCTCTACAGATTGCCATGAAGAGAAATTTTCACCTGTAGATACACACTGCCGGCGATCAGAGAGATAGGAATACATCCAGGATAGTGTGCTTTGTGAGAAATTGTGAGAGTTGGCCGTGCGGTTAGGGGCGCGCAGCTGTGAGTTTGCATTCCGAAGATGGTGGACTTGAAATCCACTGTCGGCAGCCCTGAACATCGTTTTCCGTGTTTTCCCATTTCCACACCACGCAAATGTCGCGACTGTACCTTAATTTAAGGCCATGGCCGATTATTTTCCACTCCTAGCCCTTCCCTATCCCATCATCGCCATAAGACCTACCTGTGTTGGCGAGACGTGAAGAAATTTGTAAATAAATAAATAAATGAATAAATAAATAAATAAATGAATAAATAAATAAATAAATAAATAAATAAATAAATAAATAAATAAATAAATAAATAAATAAATAAATAAATAAATAAATAAATAATCCCTCACAGAAGTTACCCACAGACCAAAAGACGAGACCAGGAAATGGTCTGAGGAACGTAAGATTGAATTTAGCCGGAAAATGAAGGACTACTGGGCCATCAGGAAAGCTCGAGGTACCAACAAGAAAACAGCTGCCAAACCAGCCGCTAAGAACACCAATTGTGGCAAACAACGACGATGACTTCAAGAAACAGCTAAAACACAAGCACCGTGGTCCATAGATGGCCCTAACGAATTAAAAAAAATAAATAAATAAATAAATAAATAAATGAATAAATAAATAAATAAATAAATAAATAAATAAATAAATAAATAAATAAATAAATAAATAAATAAATAAATAAATAAATAAATAAATAAATAAATAAATAAATAAATATTTTGTCTGAATTTATTCGCAGCCTCACGCAACTGGCCATCCTGTCTAGCTCGGTCGTCATCACTAGAACCCGGATCTTATGGCAGTAATGGGTTATAATGTAAACAGTTTTTTCGGGTAGAAAATGTTGGCTAACCCGTTCTTCAGTAGTGTAACGAGAGTAACATAACTTTTAGGGGTTCTACGGGGACGTACCCCTAATGTTTATGCATACCTCACAGCAGGGCTGTTATCCGAGCTAGGGTATACTTGTTACTCGCTTCAGTACATTTGCATTTCAACCTATTAATGTTTAAACATCTCGGCTTTTGTCATCGTCTACATATTCATCTTCTTATATTTTTGCTTACTTCCTTGCTTGAAAAATTGATTAATTTCATCTGACACTACTTGGCAAAGAGATCCTGAGCTGCTCTTACGCAGTCGTCGGTGTAGATAACGTATCCCAATAGATAAAGGCGACGTTGTTTATTTACTCTATTCACATTGAATCTATTTCTAATATAAATACAGTCAGTCAAATTAGACCATTTTCCACCCTCACAGGTGAAGTGAATGTCGTCCTTCATCCTTCCATTAATTACATTTGTAGCTGTGACAAGTCTTTGACTGAATGCAGCATATGGAGGGCTGTGTATCTGTCAGTACATTCCATTTGTGTTTATCAGCCGGAACATGATGTGATGCTCATCCAACAGAGAGAGGTCACTTGATGTAATATGTAATGCTACATGCGTGCAAGAATTACTCTAACCCAGTCCAATATACATAAACAACCAAGTAATCAGCGTTAGATGTCCACTCTCAATCTGCACTAATGTAGCCATGTACGCATACAGATGTACATGCGAACTAACGAGGCACGCCAATTAATCACAGAAACTTATAAATTGGTGCCAGTAGCGACATTTAAAATTCGTGAAACTCCCATATGAGTGTCTTAGCTGACGGTTGGGTTACTCGAAACTGGGACTTAGAAAGAAAATACCATAGGTATGTAACCTTCTTACCCAGTGGGTACGGTAGCTTTTTTTAATGGATAGCCTATCACTTTAGTGAGAAATGTTCTTTTTAATGGAAGTCCATATTAAACAAATCTCGATAATGTGCAGAGAGAAATTTTCAAAGCATTACAGAGTTAAACTATACAATCTATATTCGAATTCGAAGTGTAACGATGGTAGACATGAATATGGAAATAGATATAATAGATAACCTCCTGACTAAATCTTTAGTGCTAGAGAACTCGAAAATTCAAAACTACACAACGCCTGAGCTGGAAATGAGATAATTTGAAATGTAGCCTCTAATTTTCCTGGACGGAACAGTTTCTTGAAAATTCACATTCATTTTGAACATCAAACCTGAGAGGAATGTTATAAATATTAAGACCGTTTTAATAAATGGGATTTGGAAGCTTTGTAGTGTATAAAATTTGGTATGAAGTTTAAATTAGATCCTTCATTAATGATGGACTTACTTCTAACTAGGTGCCATAAAACCTGACACCCAGCAAATCCCTAGAGAAAATTTGAAATCCCCTAAATTCTTCGAGGGTTTTTCAGCTGGGGTTGGCCGAGAAATTGGACTTCAGGAACAAAACATCATAAGAGAGTAAGCGAATTTTTTTTCAAGTAGCCGCAAACATATTTCCAAACTAATGGCCTATAAATTTCGAGGGTCCTTTCACTCGATGTCACAGGACTGAGCACTGCCTTTCTCAGTCCCAGCTGGCAGTTAAATCCCTGCTTACTCCAGTGGAATTCTAAGGTGTTCAAATGTATCAACCTCGTGACGATTAATTTATCGACAAATAAAATAACTAGGAGACAATATTCTAGTACTTTGGCGTCTTTGTAAACAAGTACTCAGTAATCCTTCCTGTGTCGTTGTAGAAATTTGGCGAGCATCATCAACAAAGTTTTCTAGTTGCTACGGAAGGGTTCAAATGGCTACTGGCATTGCAGGTTAACATTTTAAGTGAGCAACACAGCAATAGTTACCTGCCCCCCATCTTCCACTATGTTCCTTCCCCTTGTTTCCCCTACAATCTCATGGCACCTGTCAGGTCTATCCCATCAGGTAGTTTACGTTTGCCATTTCGGAAAATGTGACCGAAAATAGAGTTATTTTCTGCACTACTGGGGAGGTTAAGACTTTGCCTAATTCACCTCCACGATAGATTACATCCTCGCTGGTAATGTAGCTCTCTTATATGGGATCTTGAATAGATCCACATTTCAAAGTTATGCAGTCCGTTCATTGACAAAGCCTTTGGACCGTTCCTGCGACACCATTATGCAGCACCGATAATAAATAACACTTCTTCTTCTTCTCGTATGATGATTATTATTATTATTATTATTATTATTATTATTATTATTATTATTATTATTATACTTGGCATTTTTCCTAGATACCTGTAGTTAGCAATTTGAATTGATTCAGTCCAGTTTTATTGCCGGATGCCTTTCCTGAATCCAACCCTATGTGGAGGGATATATTCACTATTACGTGTTTCTACCGATTTGTTTGTAGTGTAATGTGTTTTGGGAAAATTAAGATGTGTATTATGACAAACACAAACACTCAGTCCCCGAGCTAGACAAACTAACTATACGGAGTTCAAATCTCCGACCCGACCGGGAATCAAACCCGGGGTTCAACCAGCCAGAGTCCACTACTCTGACGATTCAGGCAAGGAACCGTATATTTCTTCTTATTATTATTAATATTTGGTCAGTTTACCGTCAAGGGTTGGTTTTTCCCTCGGACTCAGCTAGGGATCCCACCCCTACCGCCTTAAGGGCAGTGTCCTAGACCTTGAAGTTTTGTTCGGGGATACAACTGGGAAGCAGGGACCAATACTTCTCCCAAACGGACTCACCTGCTATTCTGAACAAGAGCCTTGTGGGGGGATTGGAAAGGCTAGGCAGGGAAGAAGGAAGGAAGGAAGCGGCCGTGGCCTTAAGATAGGTACCATTCCAGCATTTCGCTGGAGACGAAGTGGGAAACCACAGAAAACCACTTCGAGGATGGCTGAGGTGCGAATCGAACTCCCTCTATTTAGTTGACTCTTTGAGGCTGACTGTACCCCGTTCCAATCCTCGTACCACTTATCAAATTTCGTTGCAAAGCCGGAAATCGAACGCGGACCTCCGGAGGTGTCAGTTAATTACACTAACCACTACACCACAGAGGCGGATATTATTATTATTATTATTATTATTATTATTATTATTATTATTATTATTATTATATGCATGTTAAGTGCTCAGCCAGGAGGCTTGTTTGGACCTTATCAGCTCAGCCATCAGCCGTTAGGTGGGCCAGGCATCGCTGAAGGGTCTTACTAGGAAATGAGGTGTAAGGTAGTTTCCCACTGCTTTCCTCACGGAGCCAGAAGCTGCTATTCCATCTCAATCTACCAAGCCCACCGAACCGATCCTATGAGCAACAGTTTCACACAATTAATAACAGGGACCGGCTGCATAAGGATTGGCATCACTAGTATCACTCATACCTCCGCCACTTTCATGTTGTTAAAGCCAATGATGAGACTGAGACAGATCAATTAAAGTCACAAATGTGCTCTATCCAACACCAGAAGACACAGTGCACTGTAAATACTTTGTATTGTTAGCAAAGGTATATTATTATTATTATTATTATTATTATTATTATTATTATTATTATTATTATTATTATTATTATTATTATTATTATTATTATTATTATTATTATTGCACGCATATATAATGTGTACTGTAGATAAAGGATGATACAAAACTAAATTTCCTGCTGGGGGAGTGTTTTTATTACATTCAGTTATGTAGCGTTTAAAGCCACTGACCAGGTTTTACCATAAACCAAATATGACCTGCGTAGTTCCCGGTGGTAATGTGCGATGTCCAAATTATGATGCTGGATTATTATGCCATGGCTGATATTCACTGCTAATGTTAGTGAAATGACACTAGGAGTGAGAGCGTGCTCAGTCCTGATCTAGATATCCATTAGAACTAACCTCGGCAGAAACTATGCGTGGTAGTGTAAGTTAAAAATTATACTTGCATAGTTGCACTTCCTCTTAAAATAATAATGACCACCACCACCACCACCACCACCACCACCACCACCACCACCACCCCCACCACCACCACCTCTAACTTAACACATGTCTTAAAGTCTCCTTTTTCAAGGGCTGTGACAAAGTTTGGGAAGGGCGCCGTGCAGAGGATTTTGTCGTGCACCTACAATACAAAAATAATTAAGTTTTGCACCGGAATTCATATATTTTCTAAGTATGTGAAATGACTTTCTGTATTTGGGAAGAATTCTGAAATTGATTATAAGTGTACAGCGTGCTGTGGGCGGAGAAGTTCAGACGAGAGAGGGCTGGCTTTCTGAGCCCAACTTGGTACGTTCAAACCTGGTTCAGTCCAGCGTTTCTTAACAGTCCTCAGATACGTCAGCCTTGTGTCAGTAGATTTACTGGTACGTAAAAGAACTCCTGCGGAACAAAATTCTGGCACCTGGGCGTCTCCGAAAATCGAAGACGTAGTTAGTCGGATGTAAAATTATTATTTTTATTATTATTATTATTATTATTATTATTATTATTATTATTACAGCGTGCTTCAGATAGTAATGTTATTGGCTTTACGTCCCACTAACTACTTTCAGAGACGCCGAGGTGCCGCAATTTATTCCCGCTGTTCTTTTACGTGCAAGTAAAATATTTGGAGACGAGGCTGACTATTTGAGCACCTTCAAATACCACCGGACTGAGCCAGCAGCGAACCTGCCATGTTGGGGTCAGAAAGCCACGTGCTTCAGATACATACAGCTCAGTTAGTTGGGTGGCCTATAATAACAGGTGCTTCTGCTCCCGATGTGTCGGCAGCCTCTGTGTCTGTTCAGTGGGACGACCACTTCTAAAGGTGAAAGTCTGAAGTAATGGAGTGAAGAACAACTTAAATAAGCAGTGAAATATCGTTATAATGTAGTGTCCATATTGACGTAGTCTCTACTCTAAGTTCTTTGGCAGTCACCTCTCAGGATACAACTGTCTCTGATGGGCAGCTGCATGTATCTGATTTCTTAGAACATTCCCCTTACACTAACACAATACCTTCCAATTCGTCGTTACATAATGAACCGGAAGGTTTACTGGTGCTTAGTGTGAGAGAAGTCATAACGTCAGTAAATACTCTTCCCCTCTAACATGATGTTTTAACCCCCATCACCCGAGTCGTATAAAAACTCGTTCGCTTCTAATATGCACCTCCCTTTAGTTAAAGTAAACCGTCCCACTACTCAAGTAAAGCAAAGTACTTGCCGACAAATCGGGAGAGCGGTTACTTCAGGTCACCCAGCTTACATCTGAAACACATTATAGGTACTTCTTGAGGTATGAAATCATTTTTATTTGTTTACGATTGGCTTTACGTCGCACTGACACAGACAGGTCTTTTGGCGACGAAGAGATAGAAAAGGGGTAGGAATGGGAAGTAAGTGATTGTAGCATTAATTACGTTACAGTCCCAGTATTTACCTGGTGTGAAAATGGGAGGCTATGAAAAACTACATTCAGGACTACCGACAGTGGGGTTCGAACCCACTATCACCCGAATGCAAGCTTACAGCTGTGCGCACCTATCCACATGGCCAAATCGCCCGGTTAATCATTTTTATATCTTTATCGTTACTGAAATGCATATCTCTACCTAAAATGGTAATCTACCCCATAATATACACAAGAATCAGAGTACTCCGGAGTTTTACGATCGTAGCTGCGACGAGCACGCCGTTGCAGCGTGATCAACAGGCAAATGGAGCAGTGGGAGTCGAAAGTTCGGGAACGACTGTGTAAAATAATGTTTGCCATTGTTGCTCTATTATATCACTGTTAACACAAGATGTAAGGTTGCCACGTGTCCGGTTTTGAACCGGAGATACCTGTTTTAATGTTCAAAAAATTTCTTAGTTAGGAAGTACTACGAAAAAGTAAAATTAAGCAATTTCCTCAATTTTGCCGAAACTTGAAGGGTTAAAGGGACCAGGAAGGTTTTAAATAGTGAGCCCTGGATAGTTCTATCAAACTAAAATACCAAATTTTGAAAATCACTTCCGGCCTAAATACAGTTCCGGAAAATCAGCCTATAGTCGCTTGTTCCTTTACTCTTTCCTTTTTGATTTCGGAGACGCCCAGATGTCGGAATTTTGTCTCTCAGGAGTTATTTTACGTGCCAGTAAATCTAGGGACACGAGGCTGACGCTCTGAGCCAGGATCGAACCTGCCAAGTTGGGTCAGAAGACGAGCGCCTCAACCGTCTGAGCCACTCAGCTCGGCGAGCGTTGATGGTTGTGGCAAGGTAAAGATTCAGGAATTTATGCGAATTGGCAGATAAATATAATGGATACGTGCCCTTTCTATAATGGCTGACTGAAAAATGTCTATACAAAGAGTATCCTAAAAAAATTCTCTGCCTGGCAAAAAACGCTCCTTCGTGACTAACCTATGAGCTCACAATACCAAGATTTACGTCCGCCTCCATGGCTAAATGGTTAACGTGCTGGCCTTTGGTCACAGGGGTCCCGGGTTCGATTCCTGGCAGGGTCGGGAATTTTAACCTTAATTGGTTAATTTCGCTGGCACGGGGGCTGGGAGTATGTGTCGTCTTCATCATCATTTCTTCCTCATTACGACGCGAAGGTCACCTGCGGGCGTCAAATCAAAAGACCTGCGTCTGGCGATCCGAACTTGTCCTCGGACACTCCCAAGCTTTACATTAAGAACTGTAGAATGAAAAGAAAACGAATATATGGATAGATTTTTACCAAACAGAGGGTATGATGACGACAGAATGGATGGATTCTGTCTAAGAACTGCGGCGTACCATAAAGCACTTTCTATTAAATGTCCATAAAACCACAGAAAAGGGCAGGAAAAGCAATATGACGACGACAGGCATATCGAGACGAGTTATCGGACCTATTTATAACGAATGCTGCGGAGTAACACGTGTCCTCTAGCTAGTAATGCAATTACGATTTTTTTTTTGGTTTGTTACTCCAGAAGGATTTAAAATATGTTAGCGAATATAATCATTTAGTGTGCAATTTTAGCTTGAAATCTGACAAAAGGATCTTTTAAAGAAATTGTTGAAGACACTAGGTCGTCATAAGATCTATGCTATGGCTATGGGCTTTTACGTCGCACCGACACAGATAGGTCTTATGGCGACGAAGGGATGGGAAAGGCCTAGGAGTTGGAAGGAAGCGGCCGTGGCCTTAATTAAGGTACAGCCCCAGCATTTGCCTGGTGTGAAAATGGGAAACCACGGAAAACCATCTTCAGGGCTGCCGATAGTGGGATTCGAACCTACTATCTCCCGGATGCAAGCTCACAGCCGCGCGCCTCATAAGATCTATCTGTGTCGAAATGAAGTAAAGGAAATTGTAGAAAATAATTTTTCAACTCCATTATACCTTCAGGAATGCCACCACACAAGTTCATCCTGTAAGTTGGTGGAATTGTATGCACATCAGAAAAATGAACTTGGGCTCAGTATAATTTAATGCAGTTCGCATGGTGGTACGTGACAATGGAACGATCTATAGAATTTAAGTTATTACAGGTGCTGGATAGGGAAACATTGTTTTCATTCCTAGAATTAAATTAATTTCTACAGATACTAATCTTTCTCCATGATAAGAATTCAATTCTCGACGGCAATGACCATAAACAAAGCCAAAGGACAGGATTTCAAAAAATAGGAATCTATCTTTCCAAACAGTGTTCACACACGCGCGACTATATGTAGGCTATTTTGGGTCCATAAAACATCCAGGGAACGCCTCTTTGGAGTGGTTACTGTGATTGGCTGCCTCCGGAGGTCTGGGTTCGATTCTCAGCTCTGCCACGAAATTTGAAAAGTGGTACGATGGGTGGAACGCGGTGCACTCAGCCACTGGAGGTCAACTGAGTAGAGGGGGGTTCGATTCCCTCCTCAGCCATCCTCGAAGTGGATTGCCGTGGTTTCCCACTTCTCCTCAAGGCAAAGGCCGAAATGGTACCTAACTTACGGCCACGGCCGCCTCCTTCCCTCATCCTTGTCTATCCCTTCCAATTTTCCCATCCCCCGGCAAGGCCCCTTTTCAGCATAGCAGGTGAGGCCGCCTGGGCGAGGTACTGGTCATTCTACCCAGTTGTATCCCCCGACCTAAAGAATCAAGCTCCAGGACACTGCCCTTGAGGCAGTAGAGGTGGGATCCCTCGCTGAGTCCAAGGGAACAACCGACCGTGGAGGGTTTTCAACTTTTGTATCTAATTGTAAATGTCGTTGTTATCATAGGTGTTATTCTTAATATCAGTCTTCCTCTAACTGGACATTATCCCTGTAACCAACAATCTGTACATACTTCTGACTGAATACTTCTGTCTTTTGAAGATCCTCGCATACACACTCCTCTTGTTCATTAATAATTCCTGGAATGTCATTCTTAGAACCTGTTCCTGCCTTTAAGTACCTATACATACACTTCCATTTTTCACTAAAATTTGTATGGCTGCCAATTGCGCTTGTCATCATGTTTTCCTTAGCTGACTTCTTTGCTAGATTCAATTTCCTACTAAGTTCCCTCTATTTCTCCTTCCTTCCACAGCCATTTCTAACTCTATTTCTTTCCGATCTGCACCTCCTTTTTAGCCTCTTTATTTCTTTGTTATAATATAGTGGGTCCTTACCATTCCTTACCGCCTTTAATGGTACAAACCCGTTTCCACATTCCTCAACAATTGCTTTAAACCCATCCCAGAGTCTGTTTACATTTTTATTTACCGTTTTCCACCGATCATGTTTACTTTTTAAGAACTCCCTCATGCTTGTTTTATCAGCCATATGGTACAGCCATGTATTTTGCGAACGGATGATTTAACATTTCGCTAGGGTCTTAATCGTGTGCAAAATGTGCTCACTGAACATTAGTAGACTACCATACAGTATGCCTGGAGGGGAATAGCACATCTATAGCCATGTGCACGTTAGTTGGGCTGCAGCAAAAGATATTGGAAAGTGCTGCGGAATCACACTGTAAATTATCTTCTATGTTCATATCATTATAACATTTATTTCACATTCAAATCTCAGTTCTTTTAATTTTGCAGTTTGCACCCTATTCACCGCCAAAGTTAATGAATTCATATGGCTGTATATTAATAAGCTGAAGACATCACTCACTTTATTTTCACTGTGTGCAGATTAAGGCACTTGAACAAGAGATCGTCTGACACCCGGCTATATTGGAAAGCCACCAAACTCTTCTGTAAAGCTGTATTGTACACTATATACCCTATGGCGCTACATTCCCGATTGGCCTCGGTCTATCAAGAGACCGCTGCGCATTCCGAAGGCTTGCAGATTATACAGTCAGTGTGACGAACCTCCTCGGAAGTTATTCTTGGTTTTGTAGGCCGGATTCGCCATCTCACTGTCAGATAGCTGATCAATTGTAATCATGCAGGCTGAGTCCACCTTGAAACAAAGGTCTACGTAAAAGTCCCTGACCTGGTCGGGAATTGAACCCAGGGCCTTAAGGTAAGACCTAGGGCAGGCATTTTATTGTTTAACACAGTGTGAAATATCCGACCAAGCCTGTTTATATCTGTGTCAAATGTCTCCCTTCTGGTTTCCCCCTTGTTTTCCTTAGAAACATACCACCGCAAAATCAACAACAACAACAACAACAACAACAACAACAACTTGGTCATACTGCATGAAATTTTTAATTTTTAATTTACTATTATTAGTTAGGAAATAATGTTTCAATTATTATACACTAGCCATAAATTAATTAAACACCTTCAGAATACGAAGTATGAAATACTTAATCATTTCGACCAAGAACCGAACCGCTTATAGCATTAATCTCACAGTGACGAGTAACGAATTGCAAATCCCTATGGGTACAATAGATAAGGATCACTACCGCGTAACGACAAAATGCTAGTTTTACAGCAGAATGAAAGAAAAATCTTCGCAACCGTACATTCTCTCCCTTACACTGAAAAACATCGTATCATGGATATGTTTTTGGCTTAGAGGACGAGAGAGTGAGCACGGATTCTTTGGTTGTTCCCCTCTTAGTAGCCTCTAACGACAAGCAGAGAGCACAAATGATGCCCACTTTGACTCCAACGACAGGGGAGATAGAAGTACTGTATGTTCTTTACTTGCCGTTTAAAGGAGCTGAGTCATCGGCCCTAGATCGAAAGAAAAATGAGTGTATCCACGAAAGGATTGTAGGTCTCATGAATTGTTAGACCTTTTAAATATTCTTATTCTTATTTCCGATGGGGCCCGCTAGGCACCATGTGGCAATTTCAGTTCAATTCTTCATACTTTGTTGTTTCCTCTTTCGTTCCTTCCAATATTATCTCATCCTTTCACTGTGCTGTTTCTTTCTGTCCTCGGACCACTTCGCACCAAGTTTCTTGTTCAATCTTCCTTGGAATTCTTCCATAATTACTACCCTTTATCTAACAATCTCTCTTTCCATAGTTTCTTCTTCTCCTACATTATTTCTCTAAATCTTTATTTGCTTCTTGAATCCAGCTAGTTGTTGCCTTTTTATCCCGAAGGTACTTGAAAATCCTCTTTGTTAATCTGGAATCATCCATTCTGTAAGTATGTCCAAAATATTGCAATCTCCTTTTTCTTATGGTTTCTGTTATGTTTTCTATGTTCCTGTATATTTCATCATTATATCATAATTTCCATACTTCTTTTCATTTCACAGGGTTTAAGATCTTTCTCATGATTCTCCTTTCTAGTATCTCAAGTTTATCTAAGCTCTAATTTAGTACCAGGCATTCACTAGCATTCAGGCATTCCGGTTACACCACTGTAGTGTAGTGCCTTATTTTAAGATTTTTAGATAGACACTTTTTTTATAAACATTCTTTAATATACCATCCGCACTTTCCATCTTGGGTACCCTTTCTTCTACTGCAGATCTGTCTAAACCATTTTCCTGAATTATTTCTCCCAGATGAGTACGACAGGCTTCGGCAGCCGACACAATTCCTATCTTCGCCGCTAGATGGGGTCTTCATTTATTCCATTCCTGACCGGCTCGAATGACTGGAAAGGGGCTGTGGATTTTCATTCCTTTCTCCCAGATATTTGAATTTCGTTACTCTTTCCACTGGACCAATATCTGTTGCCAAAAAGTTTGGAGCGCACTTGATGTTTGTAATACATTTTGTTTTGTTTTTTATGGAGATTCTCAAACCTGTCTTGTTGGCTACTTATTCCAAGATATTGATTCGTGATGTTGCACTTGTTAAGTTTCCTGACAATGTAGCAAAATCGTCAGCAAATGCTAGGCACTTTATTTATTTGAATGCCTTTGTGTTTTCTCCCTAACGTTACCGGCAAAATGTTATGTTCTATTATTATTATTATTATTATTATTATTATTATTATTATTATTATTATTATTATTATTATTATTATTATTATTATAAACCGGCCCTGTGGTGTATAGGTAGCGTGCATATTTCTTATTCTAACCCCCTGGGATCGTTTTCCGTCCAGTTCAAGGCTTTAAATTCTGACCTGAGATCTTATAAAAAGGGAACAGTTAATTAGGAACCATTGATTGTGTGGTGAACTGAACTTCCCTATTCGTGTCTGGATCTGAAAGGTCAGTCTCTACTTATGTGAATTAAAGAGCGATGAAAATGATCCTCACATAAAAGGGTCACATGATATTGAGGAAGAACTTTATTTCCTTCTACTGACCTCCTAAGAATTGGCAAGGCCCTACGCAATCACGTAGGATAAGACATATCTATTCACTTCCGCCACTGCTCTGCTGACCACACAGAACGTGTATTAAAATCTTTGATAAGACGCTATTGTGCGCACCTGGATTACAGCTCTGGTTGTGTGAATAGATGTTAAGTCGCTCCCAGGTTACCCGCGACACAATGTTACACGTCTCGAATATCTGGCTGTGACAGCCTCACGAATATCGACTGCTCTCTGACAGGTCTCCTTCTCGGGGAGAATTTCTCAACTTTTATCGGAAACGCTTCTCCTATAGCCTCTTCCTGGAGACTTAAAAGTCTTCTTGCACTCAGAACGACATCGCCATCTGCTATGGTACGCACAGTATGTTAGACTGTTCGCTTAGTACTATAATAATAATAATAATAATAATAATAATAATAATAATAATAATAATAATAATAATAATAATAATAATAATAATAATAATAATAATAATAATAATAATAATATTAATAACGGGGTGACATTATTGGTTTATTATTTAGCGATGTTTTGTGTAGTAGTAGTAGTAGTAGTAGTAGTAGTAAGTATGTATTTAAGTCAGAAAAAATACCTTCAGTTTGGTTTTAGGGTTCAGTAGTGTACAGTCAGTGTTTCTGCTATTCAGCAAAGTTCATCAAGTGAATTGTTGAATATAGGTTTCCCTGAATGAATACTAAAACCAAACTGAGGATTCTGAATCAATATACAGTAGTAATATACATTTTTTCGTCCATTACAGCACACCATGGTTTTAATTCAGCGGCCACCTTATCTAACGGGCAGTTTCGCGAAGAATGGCTTGTGGTCGCTTAAGACACATTTTACTGTAACTATAATAAGTTCAGTTACAATACCGGTGTACTGGTTACATTCAAACAAATAGTTTATCAGCGGAAAATATAATACTACAGTGAATAAGTTCGTTAATAATAATAATCGTATGGGCTCAGCTACCGTTTGCAGACATTTTGATTTGACGCCATCTGGCTACCTGCTCGTCAATTTCGACGTTCCGGTTTACTCTGTCTGCCATCTAGCGGACCTAGAGTAAACCGGGTCTCTCTTGGGCGTCTATGGCTGAGATTTAATTAATTTTGTCGGGTAAATACCAAATGTATCACCAGAGTTCTTTTACATGCCGACATCGTACGACATGGAGTGTCGAATGGACTTTTTTCCGCCCTTCAAAAATCCGACTACCTCTGCCGGGTTTGAACCCGCTATCTTGGGATCCGGAGGCCGACACTCTACCACGGAACCACAGAGGCAGCTAATAAGTTCGTTGAATGGCGCCTACAAAGTAAGTAATGCGACGTTCACTCATGTATTACAGTGAATAATTTCTTAGACTGGCGCTTACAGTGTAGCGAACAGAGTGTAGAATTACGTTAATATTTGTGAATATAAATTAGGAAGAGCACATTCCAATGTGCACCGAAACAAATAAAATAAGCGCAGTTGACGAACAAAGAAGACGAACATCGAACGAAAGAAACTCGCAGCCATAACTGTTTCGAACAAGGAACAGGGACAAATGTAGAAAATGTTCGCTTCCTGAGGGATGAAGAGTTGTTTCCATTGACATGTAATTCTATTATACAAGTTTACTGGAGAATAAATTGTAATCTTCAAATATTTCCGGAGAATGAAGGAACCAAAAGAGATGCAAGGCATGGTTACCTGATTCAATAAAGGAGAAACACCCGAAGTATTTTGATTTTACAAGTGGTTAGAATATGGCCTTCCGTTTTTATGATCTCCATTGTGGGATTCCTTGGGAGAGGTATGATTGAACTACACTTTTTTGATCGAAGAAATAGCGCTGATCCCTTTCATAATAGACCGAGACTACCAAATAGTACTTTTGTACACCCTTTGTGTACTAGCAATATCCATGCGCTATGCTACTCGTATAATTTCCAAAGAAAAGAAGTTCAGGGAGTAATGCATAATACAATGAGATGAAATGTGTTATACCAGGTGGTCCACCAACGCCGTACTTTCTACTGATTTTCACAGGGGTAATATTACCTCCAGGTAGGTGACGTCAGAATACAAATGTTCTGCGGCGCTACCCGTCTAAAGCACCCCATTGCGTTAATAAGCCTCCCGTTCGAATGCCTAGTATTAGGCTGGTATTTGGTACAGAAGGGCTACAGTTGCTGTCAACATATCGACGATGGATGGTGTGTTCAACAACGACAAATACACGGCCATAATTTTAACATACATTGTACAGTGTTTAACTGAAGAACACAGTTTCATTAAAGAGCACATATTCGGTTTCAATAAATACTTCCAGTGTGTTCGTAACCTTCGTGGCGTGCAGTTGCTTGTGTGTTCGCTCCGTGTGATTCACGCTCACTTAGCGCACGTCAGTATGGACTTATTCGTGCCTTTCAGTGACTACGTCTACTAGTGTGAAACCTAATGACATACCTCGCAATTTAATTAGCAGTCAGTGCTATGGAAGGAGGCCTATATGAGTAGGGCGGTCCTCCCCCTATATCACCGTCAAATGTGCTCATATTGAACAGTATACAGCAGGTGTTTCATAGCGTCGTGAACGCCCTGGAGGAGATAAATCCACCGCCTACCTACGACTCTAAAATAGAGGCGAGTTTTCCATCTGTTGTGCCGCAAACAAACGAGCATTAGAAGAATCTTCAGGTAATATCCATAAGAAACAAGCAGTTACACCAGACAACTCTACAGGTAATATTTTACAACAGATTTACTCCCCCAGTGATTCAAGGTCAAGCTCCGCTTCTAGTCAAGGTGATAGTGTTTCTGACTTGAATGTGGTACCAGCTGTGATTTCTCCGCAAAATAGCATAGCATCGCCTCGGCTTAGTGCATACGATTATAACAAAGCTAACCGGTATCACATTTATTCTTCAGGGCGTTACTACATCTATGTGGAAGGGAAAGAAGGAAACAGGTAAACTACACCCGATGGCGTTTGACAACACGATTCATAGGGATTGTCAACCTCAACGTCGAAATATCAAAGATATTTATTCCATCGGGAAAAATCGTCTTAAAATGGAATTTCATTCAGCACAAGCAGGAAACATGTTCGTTAGTTCTACTTTCTTTTCCTCACGTCAATTAGAAGGTTACATTCCTTCTCACATCATCACTTGGCAGGGTGTCATTCGAGATGTGCATAAAGAAATGGAGGAAGACGAACTATTACAAGTGATAGATTCTTCTGTTAAAATCAGACGAGTCCGTCGTATGTATAGGCGCACAATGAAGGTCAATGTTTCAACTGCTGGGTTGTGAGGGTTCCCCATATGTGGTGCCAGGTACGTATTTGCTACCATTGCTTGCGCTTCGGACACATTAGTAAACAATGTTGCTCTCAGGGTGGATGTAGTAACTGTGGTGTGTCACACGCTCCAAACCCCTGATCACTGTCTCAGCCTCAGTGCGTTCATTGTCAAGGTCAACACAATGCCCTCAGTAAAGTGTGCCCCGAGTATAACAAACGATTGGAGGTAAACGAGGTGTAGGCTAAATATAACATACCATTCAAGGAAGGTAAGGAAGCTGTTATAAAAAAAATAATATGCTGAAGTTGTTCAGCCATAACCTCTCACACGTGAGCAAGTGTTTCCTCCCTTACCAAGACAACAAAATCACAAAATTACTGTTTTTAAACTTCGGCGACGACCTCCTCCGGAGTTACTCAGAACATCTATCCCTCAACCACCGGTGTTTTACTATCACCATGAAGTCAGTAGCGGGCCAGTGGGCCCAGACCCTTATCCACGTCAGCCGCACTTGATAGCACTCTGTATTGCAAGTCCTTTGCCTGGAAGCTCTTCTCAACCACCTACCCAATCAGAATCCCTTATTAATGCCATCCTTGACCTAGATACACAGCTTCTACACGGTATTCCTCTATCAAATCATGATATCCCTTCGGCATCGGAATTTCGATAAATGATAACACAAAACATTCATGGAAGCTATTACAATAATAATTCAGTGCAATAGACAATTATTTACATTAATATCCATCTATTGTCCATCACGTATTATAATTCACCCAGGCGAATGGGACAGTTTATTTAACCAACTGGAACTTCCATACATTATATGCGCTGACCTAAACGCCCATAGTGTAGCTTGGGGGTGTGCTTTTACGGACCGTGCTGGAATAGCCCTTCAAGATATGATGGATGACTACCACCTGATCATACTCAACGACGTTAGTCCTACCCTTATATCTTGGCCTGTACATCGACCTTCGGCAGTAGATGTAACTATTTGTTCTCCAGCCATTCCTGCTAATCTTACCTGGGAAACACGACAATACTCCCTTGGTTCTCATCATCTTCCTATCGAAACTAATTTCAAAATGGCTATGCATTACCTACAACCTTCAACCCCAACACAAATTGGAACTCAAGTCGAGCAAATTGTATTGCCTTCAGCGGGAACATAGACTCTGAACTTCGTACTGCAACTCTCTCTACCGATTCATTTAAAAATTCGACTGTTTAATACACATCATAAATGCTGCAGCATCGGTTAGTATCCCAGTGAAACAGCCTTTCTGTTTTCCTAAACATACCTCTACCCAGTGGTGGAACACAGAATGCTCCCGAATGACTGCAAGGAGGAAACTTACTTTTCTGCAATATCGATGTCTATCTTCCTGGGAATATTATTCTAATAATCAACGAATCAACGCTCTGGTCAAAATATTTTAAAACCAGATAAGCGATCCATTTGGCGTAGATACTGTGAAGAAATTAGCGGAAAAACCCCGCTTACTACAATGTGCAATAATGTAAGATTATTAAAAGGGGTGAGGAGTAGCTCCCCACATTCTTCATTTCCGTCTGATTGCATCGAGGCGTTCTATAGTCATATTGCTCCACCGACTGTGCCGCAATTGCCCGGTTGGCGAATTTCACCCAACTTGGATCGCAATCATTTTCTGTTACGGCCATTTACTTACACAGAATTCCAGATGGCTTTAACCATAACAACACTGCCCCTGGTAAGGAGTACATCCAGTACTCGACGTTATCCCATCTCCCTCTCCCGGCGTATGGTCTATTACTAGACGTATTTAAAACATGTCTGGACACGCGAAGAATTGCCTTTGGGCTAGAATACTCAAATTGTCATCCCTATTCTGAAGCTTGTAAAGAACCCTTATTCTTATAGAGCAATTGCTCTTTCCTTGTATGTGGTAGTGACTCTGGAAAGGATGGTGAAAACACGACTCAATTGGTGGTTAGAACACCAGCAGCTGCTTCCTCAGTCGTAGTATGGATTCCGCCCTGGGAGAGGAACATTGGACCATCTCAATATATTCACTTCTGCAATAGAACATGCTTTTGCGATTCATGTATATCTTACGGCTCTCTCACTGGATATCAGCTCAGCTTATGATAACATCAGTATACTAGTTCTCTTCAGTAAGCTTCAAACATTCCATATCCCTCCAGCTTTTATATATGGTCTTCAGACATTGTTTAAAGAACGGTATATCTATGTACGGGACGGACATAGTCGTTTACATGGCCCTCGTTGCGTGTGTAAAGGTCTCCCACAGGGCGTTGTGCTCAGCCCGCTTTTGTATACAATTTATACTGCTGAGTTTGAGCATATGTTCATCCCCTTAATTCACGTTTTACAATACGTGGACGGTGATTGTATCTACACTACTTCATCTAGCTTCGAGGTTAAATCTCTCTTCGCGTACATTATATGGTCTGAAATCTGGCAAAATAATAATGGTCTTGAATTGCCTCCATCGGAATCTACTGTGGTGAATTTTACCCGGAAGTGGACTTTACCTCAGCTTGGTGATATCCATTTAGGACCATTCACATTTCCGGTTAGATCATCATTACGCGTGTTGGGTATGCACTTTGATAGTCGACTAACTTGGAGTTGCCATATCGCTCACATTCTTCCAAAAATTGAACCAGCGATGAATATTTTCCGCTTTGTGACACATACCTGGCAGAGAATTCATCCTGTTATACCTTTGACTATGTATCGTTCCATGATATGCTCCGTGATCGATTATGGGAGTTTTCTTGTACGGAAATGCTCCTGCAGGCATTACGAAGAAACTCGACACCCTAAAATTTCGGGTGATCCGCATCTGTTTGTGTGCTATGAAATCCACAACCACAAATGCCCTCTTAATGGAATCTGGAGAATTATCTTTGCAAATGCGTCGAGAAATGATAGGCAAGAAATTTCTGTTAACGCTCTGCTATTTGACAGCATCCCATTCTTATTGCACTTCAGCAATTGACCGTTATCGAGGAGAGATATGGATGACGCTCACGATACAAGCCACAGCTTCTGAAAACTATTTTCTCACTAACTCTCAAAACACGAACCCTGCCCGGATTTGAAGCCAGTTTTCAGTGTTCTTCACATCGATTGCCGATATACTATCTACCTAGATATCTCACCACAGAAGCTCATACACAGAACTACATTCAGGCTCTGATTCACTCCATGTAGCCCAATAGTACTTTTATCTTCACGGACGGTTCCAAATTCGAATACACTGTATGGTATGCATATTACTGCCAAAAAACGGGAGAATGTGCTAGCTTTAATCTACTGCCCGAAACCTCTATTTGTACAGCGGAAATTTTAGCTATATGTGCTGCACATCGTTTTTGCCAAAACAAGATGTTCGATTCCGCTCTGATCTTTACGTACTCCTGAAGTGTTATGAAGAAATTACAAAATCTCCAGTGGAATCTCCAAACGCATGGTTTCTTGCATGGTATCGCGGAGCGAGCTTTTAACATCTACTCTTCAGGTTGCTCCATAGCATTTCTTTGGGTCAAAACGACATCGTGGAAGTTTTGGCGATGAAAATGCTGACGTATTACCGAAACGTGGTGCATCGGAAGGTCTACTTACAGCGCTGGAAGTCCCGCGGACGGACTTTATTTCCACTATTCGACAACAAATTCGTCACAAATGGTGTACGAAATGGGAAACGTCTCAACTGAGTAAAGGTAGAACTTATATTCTCGTACAACCCAACAACCACCCTAAGCCATGGTATTATACGTACCATCGGTCACGAGGTCTAACGTTTTCAGTAATCCGAATGAGGCTCATTCATGGATCATTCCCTTCATATCTACATTGGATTCACCCCTGTCGATGCCAGTATGCGGAGGATGGAGATCTCAACCACATTTTGTTTAGGTGTGGCCTTTATGATGCTTCTCGTAGCCGCTTTTTATCTGAACTATCTGATCTATAAGTGCCGTTCCCGACCAGCGCTGCATTGGTGTTGCACGGTGAAAACAATTCAGTTCTCAATGCTGTGATGGACTTTTTGAGAACGGCGGATATAAGAATTTGATTTTGTGCTCTTCGCATTGCTGCCAGTGTTTTGTTTATTTTCCCTCTCTTTTCAAGGAAGAGAGATTCAATGTAGTGTTCTGTACTTGAAGAATGTTGGCGATTTGGTTTTCATTTCTTATATGTACTTTGCACTGACAATTTGTATTTTTGTATGTGTGTTGTGAGTGTTACTTGTACATGGAGGATGACGAAATTTTGTTCCAACAAAGGTCAATTAAATAAATTTTAAATTTTAATCTATGTAGATTCTCGTTGGAATGCAGCCGAAGCTCGCAAATGGTATGTGCAGGTGTTTCCAAATTTTGACGAACAGAATTGCAATTAAGTGCTAATGGATCGTATAAGGCACATACCTCATACAAGCAATATTTTGGTGGACTGGAATGTCTGTACAGGTATCAATTATAAAAAAGTTTTACTTTATATTATGCATCCTTGGCGTATTTCTAAAAGCACCCTGTTACAGAACGTGTGTAGTAAAATGACTACTAAATGTTTCACAACCGAAATATAGCACGATGTATTGCTCCTTTGTACACCAGCTACTAGGCATCCCGTTCATCATTAGCGCATGCAGGACACTTATATGTAAGATTTATAGGAGTAGATGGCCACCTGGTATAATAATACTAACAAAGAGGTGAAGGTGGTCCATCCAAGTTCTTCGGATTAAAGGGCTAAAATACATTCAGTAGAGTATGGCTATACATAATTTCCTTCCTATGCATTTGTTTAAGGGAAGCTGGGAATTATCCAAACAGAAAGATGCGCATGTTGGTAGTAAAGTCATTTTTAAGCATAGTTTCTAATGGTTTTTGTGTCCGTATCCATGGCTAAATGGTTAGCCTTTAGTCACAGTGGTCCCATGTTCAATTCCCGGCAGTGTCTGGAATTTTAACCATCATTGGTTAATTCCACTGGCACGGGGGCTGAGTGTATGTGTCGTATTCATCATCGTTTCATGCTCATCACGACGCAAAGGTCGCATACGGGCGTCAAATCAAAGGACCTGCACCTGGCGAACTATACATATCCTTGGACACTTCCGGCACTAAAAGCCCTACGCCATTTCATTTTGAATGGTATATGTTCCATTTTCTTCCAGTTAGTTATCAAAGACCGATATTCATTTCTTCACAGTTCTTTACTCCAAATAACAGTGATACTAATTAAAATATAATGTATTTAGTAACATTCAAAAAATCCTTTTTTCAAATACCATTTCCTGAGAAGGTATTATAGGCATAAGGTTTTTACAACTTCTTCTCCTTAGAAGTAAAGTCAACTTCCTAACTGAGACTTAAATACAGAAAATAATACAGCTCATTTTTCGAAATTACGTTTAAAATCTTGGAATTCATTGGACGTAAATATGCAGTTTTAATTATCAGTACTTAATAGTAACTCTGAAACCTATAGTCTAAATTTCAGATTTGAGTGTGTGACAGTTACTGAAAAAATGTACTTACGTTTACGAAAATTTGATTTCGAGAGAAGGTGATTTCATGAACGAACTTCTTGTTACAGATTACCAATGCGCGGTCCTTTAAACTACTTTTTCAGAATTAAATACGCACATTATATAATGCAAGTATTTGTAATATCGTGTTCCTAAAACTAAAGTAATTGCAATTAAAATGGATCCTTTTTACACTTACGGATTGCCTGAAGATTTGTCAATATACGTGATTTATTCACATGCACATGTAGGCCTACCTAATAATTTCGAACCCCACTGTTGGCAACCCTGAAGATGGTTGTCCGTGGACCGGGTGGGTCGTGCGCTTAGAGGCGCGCAGCTGTGAGCTTGCATCCGGGGTTAATGGGTTCTAACCCTACTGTCTACATCCCTGAAGATGGTTTTCCGTGGTTTCCAATTTTCACACTGGCATATTTATGCTATTTTATTTCTGACCCCTAATTTCGGCATTTCCCCAACACATCTCCTTCGCGAGTTTCCGAAATTGTTGATATTTCTATGTATCTTGGGGATGTGAAATTCGCTATTGCTAAGTTTCAAGTTTCTCGACTGCCCAAAATTGTTTCATTAATTGATGTCTATTTTTAATTGGTCGGCCCCGCGGTGTAGGTGTGGCTTGCCTATCTCTTACCCGAAGGCCTCGGTTGCGATCTCCGCCCAGGCCAATAATTTTTACCTGATTCTGAGTGCTGGTTCCAGGTCCACTCACCCTACTTGATAACAGTTGAGGAGCTATCTGACAGTGAGATAGCGGCCCCGGTCTAGAAAGCCAAGAATAACGGCCGAGAGGATTCGTCATGCTGACCACACGTCACGTCTTAATCTGGACACCTTCGGGCTGTGCAGCGGTCATTTATTAGGCCATGGCCCTTCGGGGCCGTTGCACTATGGAGGGGGGTGTGGGTATTGTAATTTGTTTCCCTTGATGAGTACGAAAATCCTCCTGAGAGTTGAAGAGAGACTGTCATGTCAAAAACCGAACTCGATAGTTGCAGTCGCTTGAGTGCGGCCAGTATCCAGTATTCGGGAGATAGTGGTTTCGAACCCTAAAGTAGGCAGCCCTGAAGATGGTTTTCCGTGGTTTCCTATTTTCATACCAGGATGTACCTTAATAAAAGCCACGGCCGATTCCTTCCCACTCATAGCCCTTTCCTATCCCATCGTTACCATAAGACCTATCTGTGGCAGTGTGACGTAAAACAACTTATGAAAAACGCTGATGTATGAACGCTTGAGCCAGATATATTGCAGATATAAATTCACGTTGAGCTAAAATATAGTATGTTGACTCGTAAAATTCACAAGGCACCCATTACTTTATTAATATAACAGGTATGATAGCATATTATCTGCAATAGAGTGGCTCTAAACTATTTAACAAGCTCATTGTATCCTGCACAAGCCAATTAATAGATTACAAAAGAAGTAGCTTACAATACTCATCATTATTTCAAACACTCTAATTAGCAAAGTAAATAGTTCCTTTGCTCAAGATCCTTTGATATGGAGATGATAATTTCTAGTAATATATCTCTCTATTACCTGCTGGTAACGCTAAGGGACGGCTAACAGCGCTGCTCTGCATTCACAATGCATCAGGCAATGAAAAAACAAATGGCGCTCATACGTTAACTAGGCCTGTCTCTGTAAACAAAATAGAAACATTCGATTAATTCCCAGTTAATAGCGCGCTCTAAACAAAGAACGGATACCGTAGTAATTAAATTATCTTGGCGCAGAGTAAGTTATAGCACAGCCTGTAGAATGGAATAATTTAGTGATTTATGGCTTTGTGTTCGGGGTTCGATACAACCGACGTACAAAGTTTCCTACACGATATTAGCAAATCATGAAATATTGCGCTCTTTATATTTATACTGGTAGAAATATTAACCAAGTGGTAGAAAAAAATACCTCAGTCACAGCATAATATACTAGGCCACATGCCACACCAAGCATTACACTAAGATCGAGGTAACAATTCATGACCAAGCCAGAGTTTGAACCAGAAGCCTCCTGGGCTGACACATAGAGAATATAACAATTTTAGTGGCATTAAACAATATATATACCTATATACTGTCTATAGTAGTAATTGAAAACATCGATCACATGGCAATTAATTGAATCCCTCATGTACATTTAAACATATAGAAGACCTCACCTCTATTGCACTACAGCCTTTGGCGTTGGCTTTCCAAGTGGCCTCTGATAAGCCCTTAGACCTGCATATTGCAAGGTGAAGAGTGGTCAGCGTGACGAATATGCTTGGTTGGTATAAGGCACGGGAAGTTTACACAGTGATATGTCAGAATGCAAACAAGCATGGTGATTAGGAAGTGTTGTCTAACCCGTTTTACCTTAATGTAGCGGGAGTAACATAAATTGCAGGGGTTCTGATGGTTAGCACCCCTATTGGTTATGCAAAATTCATAGCATAACCGTGGTGCAGGCTACAGTATACTTGTTACTCGCTTTAGTAAGTTTTCATTCTAACCTATTACTGTATAATATCCGGGCTCTAGAATTATTATTCTTGGCTTTCTAGACCGGGTCCGGTATCTCGCCGTCAGATAGCTACCTAATTATTCTTACGAAGGCTGTGTAGATCTTGAATCAACCCTAAGATCGAGGTAACAATTCCTGACCAAGCCAGATTTTGAACCAGAAGCCTCCAGGTCTGACACATAGAATATAACAATTTCAGTGTCGTTAAACAATGTATAGTATTAATTGAAAACATCGATCACATGGCAAGTAACTGAATATCTCGTGTACATTTAAACACATTAATTTCTTACTCTATATAAATTCCGAGAGCTTGCATTCTACCAAGCAAGTTGGCCGTGCGGTTGGGGTCTCGCAGCTGTGAGCTTGCATTTGGGAGCTAGCGAATTGGAACTCCAATGGCGGCAGCCCTGAATATGGTTTTCCGTGGTTTCCCATTTTCACACCAGGCAAATGCTGGGGATTGAACGTTAATAAATGTGACGGCTGCTTCTTTCCCACTCTTAGCCCTTTCCAATGCCATTGTCGCCATTAAGTTCTACCGGTGTCTCTGTGACGTAAAAAGCAAAAGCTTAGATCTACAAATTAATGAATTGTCTTGAAACTATTAAATATACAGTCACATTTGCGATGGATGATATCACGAAGTTAAACACAAGGAGCACACAAAGGAATAAGAAACGATTAAATACTGTTTGTTTACGAAATTTTGATTTCAGGAAAGGACGTGAGATGGATCCAAGAAAGAATATTTCCTATAGACTAGGTGTAGTGTGTCAGAAATTCACTCACGAAAATTATTGTACACTTCCGTACCATTTCGTCCGTCTGTTGGTCAGCCCACTGACACTTCAAGGTGGCTGGTCTCTCCAGGGTGTCATTGATATTTCTGACCAATTTGTTGTGTTCTGCCCTACCTTTCCATTCAAAAGCCAGCATTGCCCTTTAAGTACACCTTTTGAGCCTTACGTTATCACGAGGAGAATGCACTGATCAATTATTACTAGCAACGAAGTTGGCCGTTTTCGGGGGCACTGTTATGGTAGACTTGATTGACGTTCTTTGCCATTTTCGGCAACTAAAATTAAAACACCGCCATATTCCTCGAGTTTCAAGAACACAACCATTACTACTGAACTAAAAATATTTACATTTAAAATAATAGGGTACGTAATCCTAATTTTTAATCGATTGTACACGTTACATTCGACTTGTTTTCGTTTTCAGTTTTTATGCCGGCGTCGTAAGACCTTAAAAGTAGAAAATTTTTAAGAAATGTAAAAATAAAAGAAAGGAATCCTGAGAAAAATGGAAGTGGTATTCAGTCTCTGCCATAATATATACAAATTAAGATTCTCATCATATATTGTCAAAAACAGACAATACCATACAATAGTCAAAGTGGCTATACGCAGTAGAAATTTTAGTCAGAATGTGAATTTCAGGGATAGAGAAAATAGACAGCAAATTCTTAAGAGAAATTATAGGGCCAAATGAATTTCCCAGAGATGGAATCATATTGTACCTAAGGTGAAAGAAGGAGCTCTTCGAAAAGTTCCTTGGAATATCAGTCAACCTGAGAAAGAGAGGTATGCTTTATAGGAGTATCAAAAGATTAGACACCAGCAGGTTGATGAAAAAACTTCTGATCCTGCGAGAGAAGTGGAAGTTACATTCTGCCTGACTTCAAGAAATGCAGAAAGGCTTGATAAAAGCGAATTTTACATCGGAATATGTCTGGACAGAGTGAGTTTTAGGACGAAGAAAAGTACAAGATCAGCAGAAGAGTAGTTAAGGAGAAATTAGAGGGTGAAGTATCTCGGGTAGAAAATAAAAAAGACAAAGAAACAACAAAAAACCTTGAAGAAGGAATAAATGGCTGTTGTGTTTTCGCAGCCCGTAGGTGGCTGTATCCAATTATCTTCTTCTTCTTCTTCTTCTTCCTGGTCTTTCCCCAGTTACCTGTTGCTGGTACTTTATATGCATTTCTCATATAGACCAAGTTACTCGTAAATCCCGTGCCTTGAGGTATTTTTCGTGACTTAAATGCTCTTAAAGTATATTTCTGTACTTATGCCCTTCCTGCCATTGATTTCCCTTCCCCCATCTGATATCCAGCTGCATCCACAAGTGTGAAAAATATTAACAGCGTATTCTCATTCTTTACGTACACTGTGAAACACCATAATCCCGAACTGAGAAGGTATAGTATCTATCAAATTCTGTCATATTTCAACATCTTGGACCTGAGTAAACGTCTACAACACACAGATCTCTGCTTTCTTCACAGAATTGTTAATGGTACTCTTAAGTGCACATCTTTGTTACCTCATTTCCCTTTCATGTACATCCAAGTAGGTTCCGAAAATAGACTACTTTTCCATATTCCTCGTTCAACGCTCCGTATTCTATCAATCTCCCACAACAGCAAATTCCCTGTATGAAATTGAAATCTTCATTCCCTGCCATCTCTACAAAACCAAATTAAAGGAGTAACTTCTTGATTCTCTGTTGAGAACACGGAGAGAATATTACGAAGGACACGGGCATTAATCGTTCAGTAAAACTTCTATAATTCGATGTTTCGATATTTCGAAGAGATTTTCGTTTCCCGACGGTATCTTATATGTTTTATGTGTTACATACTTTCTGTAACTCGAAGTTATATTACTTAAATTTTTCGATATCTCATATCGATATTTCAACCTCAATGTACCATAAAATGTGTTTCTGTAACTCGACGTTATATTACTTGAATTTTTCGATATCTCATATCGATATTTCAACCCCAATGTACCATAAAATGTGTTTCTGTAACTCGAAGCTACTTTAGTGTCTCCGATCTGCTAGGATCAAGAACATTATCACGCAGCTCTAAGAAAACCATTTATAAGACCATCATTCGACCGGTTGTCACATACGGGCGTGAGACGTGAGTGATGACCAGGAGGAGTGACGAGTTGTGAAATGTGGGAGAGGAAGGTACTCCGTAAGATGTATGGGCCTGTTTGTGAACGTGGAGAGTGGCGCCTCCGTACTGACAAGGAGATCTACGATCTGTGTGGAGACCCTACGATCGTCGCAGAGGTGAAGAGATCCCGGATCCGGTGGCTTGGAAATGTCGAGCGAATGCCTGCGTCAAGGGTGGTGCGTCAGGTGTTCCACGGGCGACCTGCTGGAAAGAGAAGTCAAGGGTGACCGAAAAAGCGCTGGCTGGATAATGTGGAGGAGGATCTCAGGGTGCTTGGAGTCAGATCTTGGAGAAGGCGCTCACAGGACAGGAAAAATAGGAAGATTGTGGTGGAACATACCAAGGTCCTTCGTGGACTGTAGCGCCACGGGGTAAGCAACGACGAATACACAATAATTTTAATCTATTGAAAACCTGGTCGGAATGCAGCCGAAGTTCGAAGACGGTATGCACAGTAGTTTCCAAACAGACGTATGCCTTCTACACACGTATATCGCCGAACAGTATTAGTTTTTTCCATGCTACTAACTCTTTTATAGAGTGGAATGTCTGCAAGTGTATAAATTAATAAGTTAATAAATTTTCTCCTCTGCATCCTTGGTGCATTGACAAATGCAGCCTATTATGGAACGTGTGAAGTAAAATGACTGATATTTGTTTCACAACATCGGAAATACAGCAATTTGTACCGCTACTTCGAAAACAAGTGATTATGCATCCCATGAATCGCCAGTGCATCTGGGACATTTGTAAGTAGAAAGTACGGCGCTCACGTGCCGCCTGCTATATATTTTCTACGTTTGGTAGCTGCTTGACCAGATGTTGTTCTTTGCGCTTTCAACTCTCTTGTGAAACATATTCTTAAATTTAACCACTTGTTTGTATGCCTGCACCTGTAACAAAAATATATACTCCATTTATCTTGAAAGGGGTAAATACTTACAACCATTTAGTCTTACGGAAATAAATAAAACTTTCCAACTTTTCTTCTGTTATCTGCGTATAGTTATGCCTTTGAGAGCCACGTTTATACAATCTTCTTCCCATAACTTACTTTCTAAACTGACATCGGAATACTCCTTTAGAAATTTTAAATAAAGAGCAGGCCTCTTCTGCATAGCTTCAATGAAGCTTTCAGTATCCTCCCTTATAATACTCGCCATAGTCAAATTCAGTTTCTTCTACTTAGACACTGGAGTTGTAATCGAGCTAGCGAAGGTAACTAAGTAAGAAGTTATGCGGCATATTACGCTTATGCGCACACTTTTTCCCCACGAAAAACTAGTTCCTCTAGAAGGAACTTAAGTCATCTTCTTATACAAATTTTAGTTTTCTTATATAAATTATAGTCAGAGTGTATTGTTCGAATAGCTGAATGCCATAGCATCTTAAAAGTACTACACATCGCAACCTTCAGTAGTCGCTTCCATAGCAGTTTAATATTACTTTAGGCTACATCACAACATTCACAAAACTGTTGACAGGACGTGGTTCCTGGTCTGCTCTGTTGGTCAAGACCTCGCCAAATTTCGCAGCTTTATTCAAGGACAGTCATCAGTTGGTGAAGACCTGTTTCATGCTGTCAGTATGCTAGAGAAATTTGTAGGGAGTACAGTGTTTCAAACAAAATGGGAAAGGGACATTACGGACTTCCCTTCAGTAAGAATTTGGAAGTATACATAATGAAAATGATCCCTATTAAGGCCTAACAAAGCTGGTTTTAAAACACCAATTTATAGATTTTGGGAAAATATAATGGTATTGCTGGAGCCGATGTAGTATGCACATTATTCTATACCTCCAACAAGTTCGATATCAAAGTTCTAAATAATTTGTTGATATTAAGTCCCTTCTTTATAAATTCTATTGTTTATTTTCTTACTGTTAATATTTTATATTGATATAAAGTTAGAGTAAAATGGAAGTACCTGTATCTGATTACTACTCAATAAATAAATAAATAAATAAATAAATAAATAAATAAATAAATAAATAAATAAATAAATAAATAAACACTATGGATACTTATGCCTTTCAGCGTTCAGTCTGCAAGCCTCTGTGAATTTACTAAACGTCGCCACAATCCTCTATTTGCAACTAGTGCTGTGGTCTCATTTAGTTCTATACCTCTTTAAATCATTAGAAACAGGGTCTAACCATCGACGTCTTGGTCTACCTCTACTTCTCTTACCCTCCATAACAGAGTCCATTATTATCCTAGGTAACTATCCTCCTCCATTCGCCTCACATGATGCCACCACCGAAGCCGGTTTATGCTTACAGCTTCCTCCATCGAGTTAATTCCTAAATTAGCCTTTATCTCCTAATTCCGAGTACCTACCCTCCTGCCATTATTCCCACCTGTTTGTACCAGCAAGCATTCTCGCTACTTTCATGTCTGTTACTTCTAACTTATGAATAAGATATCCTGAGTCCACCCAGCTTTCGCTCCCGTAAAGCAAAGTTGGTCTGAAAACAGACCGATGTAAAAATAGTTCCGTCTGGGAGCTGACTTCCTTCTTCCAGAATACTGTTGATCGCAACTGCGAGCTCACTACATTAGCTTTACCACAACTTGATTCAATCTCACTTACTATATTACAATTCTGGGAGAACACACAACCTAAATACTTGAAATTATCGACCTGTTCTAGCTTTGTATCACCAATCTGACATTCAGTTCTGTTGAATTTCTTACCTACTGACATCAATTTAGTCTTCGAGAGGCTAATTTTCATACCATACTCATTGTACCTATTTTCAAGTTCCAAGATATTAGACTGCAGGCTTTCGGCACAGTCTGCCATTAAGACCAAGTCGTCAGCATACGCCAAACTGCTTACTACATTTCCACCTAACTGAATCCCTCCCTGCCATTTTATACCTTTCAGCAGATGATCCATGTAGACTACGAACAGCAAAGGTGAAAGATTACAACCATGTCTAACCCCTGTAAGTACCCTGAACCAAGAACTCATTCTACCATCAATTCTCACTGAAGCCCAATTGTCAACATACATGCCTTTGGTTGATTTTAATAATCTACCCCTAATTCCATAGTTCCCCAGTATGGCGAACATCTTTTCCCTCGGTACGCTGTCATATGCTTTCTCTAGATCTACGAAACATAAACACAACTGCCTATTCCTCTCGTAGCATTTTTCAATTACCTGGCGCATACTGAAAATCTGATCCTGACAGCCTCTCTGTGGTCTGAAACCACTCTGGTTTTCATCCAACTTCTTCTCAACGATTGATCGTACCCTCCCTTCCAAGATGGCAGTGAATACTTTGCCTGGTATACTAATCAATGAGATACCTCGATAGTTGTTGCAATCCTTCCTGTTCCCTTGCTTATAGATAGGTGCAATTGTTGCTTTTGTCCAATCTGAAGGTACCTTACCAACACTCCATGCTAATATTACTACTCTATGAAGCCATTTCATCCCTGCTTTCCCACTATACTTCACCATTTCAGGTCTAATTTCATCTATTCCTGCTGCCTTATGAGAGTGGAGTTTTAATAATTACCAACCTTTCCACTTCCTCAAGCGTAATTTCACCAACATCATTTTCCTCCTCCCCATGAGCTTGGCTGTTTGCAACACCACCAGGAAGATTTCCTTTTACGTTGAGAAGATGTTCAAAATATTCCCTCCACCTCTCCAGTGATTCCCTGTGATCAAGTATTAAATAAATAAATAAATAAATAAATAAATAAATAAATAAATAAATAAATAAATAAATAAATAAATAAATAAATAAATAAATAGATCCGAGGAGCGCAGGAAAGAATTCAGCGAGAAAATGAACGGATACTGGGCCAACGGCAAGGTTCAAGGGGCCGCTAAGAACACAATCCAGTACGCCAAAAGGGGCAGACGACGACAAACACACTGCTAGAATATAAGCACCGTGGTCCGCAGGTGGCCTAAACACAAATAAAATAAAATATTTTACGGCTAGATGCCCTTCCTGACGCCAACCATATATGGCGGTATGTATTCACTATTGCCTGTTGCTTTAGTGGTTTGTGGCTTAATGCATCGTGTGTAAACGAAGATGTGTATTAAGATGAATAGAATCACCCTGCTCTTGACCTAGAGGAAGTAATTAGAAGAAGTTAAAATCCCGAAACCGGCCGGGAATCGAACTTCGGCCCTCTGAACCGGAGACCAATTCACTGATCATTCGGCCAAGGCGCCCAATAATAATAATAATAATAATAATAATAATAATAATAATAATAATAATAATAATAATAATAATAATAATAATAATAATAATAATAATAATAAAATGATGATGGTTTTGCGTGCTGAAAAGTACTTTACGATGCAAGCCACGTGATGAGGAAGTATCATGCCTGCCTCTTCCCTGGAGCCTCGAGTGCGATTTCCGGGCGAGTCCAAGGTTTTCGTTTAGCATTAAGTGCAGGAAAGCGGTTTACTCCGCTTCGTGAGACCAACTTTTTATTTGTCTGGTACGGAGGTAGTGATCCAGGTCAAGGAAGCTAAGCAATAGACTCAGAAAGTGGATCTCCAGTATGTGCATGCCACTTTGATAGACTCAGTCGTCGTTGTAATGAGCTGTTGCACAACGGCTTTGTTAATTAATATTGAAAACATTTCCCAGCGGACAAAGTAGGGGACCCGTACTACGTAAAACGTACAATTAAGCAATTTCCTCAATTGTTGAACGCTGAAGTGCATAGGACCCGGAAAGGTTTCAAACAGCCTAAAATCGCGTTTTCTTTACTCGTTTTCTTTTTTTAAATTCAAATCCTTGTCAAATTAAGTTATTTCCATGATTCTTTCTGTAATGTGTTCCTTGGTTCAATACCCTCAGAGGCTTTTTGATTTTTGAAAATATCCATACCGAATGTAGTTATAAGGGCTTAATTGAAACTCTGCATTGACTCACAATAGCGCCTGTAGTGGTAGAAAAAGGCAAACTGTTAATCTAATCGACCGGGTAAGCATGATTAAGAAAAGGATTGTAATTTTTAGGAATAAATAAAGAATATATTCCCATACTTTATAATATTTTATTTACCTAAAATTCGTAGCCTATATCCCTAGGATGTTTTCAACAGCGAGTTGCTTACTGAAGGGCTAGAACTGTGGATTTTTTCATACTGTTCTCTACAGGAGCGAACGGCCGTAGCCGTGTTGAAACACCGGATCCCGTGAGATCTCCGAAGTTAAGCAACATTGGGCGTGGTCAAGATTTGGATGGGTTGTCACGCGCTGTTGTTGGTGGGTAAGGGAATGGAGGAGCGGAAAGGAACTGGCCACCCTACCGTACGTAAACTCGGGCTCAGGCACACCTCTGCGGAGGTTAGGACCTCTCTTCGGGCAGAATACACCCTTACTTACTTACTTACCCTAGAGGAGCGCTTTCCCTTTCCAGAGTTTTTAACTTATTTCGGAAACGCCGTGGTGCTGAAGGTTCAGGATTCTTTCACGTGCCAGTAAAGAGGCTGTCGTATTTCAGGACCTTCAAGTAGAGCACCAAGGAAATCAGTCAGCCAATCAATCAATCAATCAATCAATCAATCAATCAATCACTACTGATCTGCATTTAGGGCAGTCACCCAGGTTGCAGATTCCATATCTCCTGTTTTCCTAGCCTTTTCTTAAATGATTGTAAATAAATTGGAAATTTATTGAACATGTCCCTTGGTAAGTAATTCCAATCCCTAACTCCCCTTCCTATGAACGAATATTTGCCCCAATTCGTCCTCTTGAATTCCAACTTTATCTTAATATTATTATCATTCCCACTTTTAAAGACACCACTCAAAATGTCATTCCACGACATCTCTATACTGAAGTCTCGGAACATACCACTTAGTCGAGCAGCTCGTCTCCTTTCTCCCTAGTCTTCCCAGACCAAACTTTGCAACATTTTTGTAACGCTACTCTTTTGTCGGAAGTTACCAAGAACAAATCGAGCTGCTTTTATTTGGATTTTTTCTAGTTCTTGAATCAAGTAATCCTGGTGCGGGTCCCATACACTGGAAACATACTCTAGTTGGGGTCTTGAGCTTGAATAGTGTGGGCTTAGAAGAGCAGTGCCCTTCCATCTGAGTCATTCATTTCGACGATGTCTACCAGGTGAAACATAACAAATCTCCACTTGAAATGGTTAAGTAGTACAATAACATTTGTGTGAAAGAGCTCAACAAATTGTGTTCTCGCTATTTAGATTGTCCTCGCCGCTGGAATAGCTCGTTTTGTCAATTCATAGCACGGTTCTTTGTCTCCCCAGCACATTGTTGGGGACTTAATGTTTCTCTGTCTGCTCTCTTAAAGGATTATTTTCAGCCATAATAAAACTTGTTCTGATACAACTGTGAGAGCTTGCGCGCTGGAACCCATTAACAATGAATGAAAAGCTGGGAGCCAGCACTTGTAGTGTTTACTTAGGGCCGCCACACGTAGTTCATTGTCGTACATGAGAAGTGCTTTAGTACATTTCGTGTACACTGAAGATAATATATTTACAAATCTCTACTTGTAAAAATGTAACATCAGTCTGTCTGCCATTCAGAATGACATCACGACTAAACCCCTGGATGGAAGTTCATGAAATTTTGCACAAACTTTCTCAGAGGAATGTATCACATGAATAACTACGTTTAATTTCCAAATATTGGCATGAATACATATACATATACATATACATATACATATACATATACATATACATATACATATACATATACATATACATATACATATACATATACATATACATATACATATACATATACATATACATATACATATTCTAAGCACATAATTGCACTGCTGCATCAGGTAGTAAGTTGTACGTTCTACGTACAAGAAGCAAACTTCTTCATTTTGAAAAAAAAAAATCCATTGTAATGTATGTTAGCAAAGCCCTATGTCGTTCAGCGCCGAAGGGCCATGGCCTACCAAACGACCGGTGCTCAGCCCGAAATCCTGCAGATTATGAGATGTTGTTTGGTCAGCACGACGTGTCCTGACGGCCGTTATTCTTTGCTTTCTAGACCGGGGCCGCAATATCACCGTTAGATAGCTCCTCAAATGTAATCACGTAGGCTGAGTGGACCTCGGATCGGCCCTCAGATCCAGTTAAAAATCTCTGACCTGGCCGGGAATCATCAAACCAGAAGCCTCCGGGTGAGAGGCAGACACGCTACCCCTACACCGCGGGGCTGACTCTGAATACAAATTTCGACTATATAATGTTCTATTCCAAAAATAATGGAATTAAATTGAAAATTTGATGTTTGTAGCTCTCAGGTAGTATTTAACATTGAACGATTTATGGCGTTGCTGACATACATTACAACGTTTTCCAAAATGAAGACGTTTCTTTCTTGTACGTAAGATATTTCCGCACAACTTACGCATGCAAACTACCTGAAGCTGCAGTGTAGTGATGTGCTAAGTATTGCTTCTAACGCATTACGCGTGCAGAATACGTCCTGAAGCCGCAATAAAGCGCTGTGCTCAGCAACACTGCAGTGATGAACGTAGAACTTCTTCTTACACATTACGCACCATTGCTGTCCGTAGCGTGGTATGACGTGTTTTATTTATTTATTTTATTGTACAATCTTCCTGAAACAGCTGCAGGTTGCCCAAAGACAAAGAGTATCTTAACAACAATATATGGATATCGTATGATGTTACGTGTAGGCAATCGAGCGAGGCATGTCAAACATTTGTTTGAGGTCCGCAAGCATGGTTCTTGAAGATCATGATGGACTTCTTGAGTATGGTAATCGCGATGTTATATATGAAATCTCTATTCAGCCCAAAGGTATTGCAGAAGTTGACAAAAAATGTAGGTATAGTTCCTCGAGAACCTAACATCAAGCCGATTACAGAGATGGATGAGAGCTTATACTTTCGCTTATAGAAGTCCACCGTTTCTTCATAAATTCTTCTTTTTCTGCATCGACCTCTTCCGGCTGGTTTTCGTTGGTCTCAAATCCAATTGTTGGATCAAAGATGAAACCTTCTGAACAGGATGGCTTAAAAGCAATAATGTCAATGCGTCGGTTGCTTCCTCTGTTGGAGAGACTATGTACTTCTTCATAGACATTATAACCTTGTCCTCTCAAAGCGTTAGCTGTCATTGATCTGGATACATTATGGCGTGAGGTGCGTCGTAATTCACCAGGTGGACAGGCTCTCAGGACATGTGACAGATTTTCGAACTCTCTGTGGCAACGCCGACAGAGGCTGTTGCCCTGGGATCTGACAGGTACAGTACGCACAGCAGGAACATTGGCGTTCATTCTTATGGCATCACGCCATTCACTGCAAGACAATCCTGTATGATCACGAATCGCTGGAGTATACTATTTAAACAGGACTACACTTTTGCCTTTATGCTCTTTCTTGCTCCAGTTGTCAAAAGCTCTTTTTCTCAATTCGAGCCGGACTTTCTTTGTATCTACAAAACCATGTCTTTTGTCTCGAATAGATGTTGTTTCTGCTACATTCAATGCGGCGAGGCTCGTGCTGATTTCTTGACATAAGTTTCTCGTTGTGTGTAAAAAAATGTTATTGGAAGATTTCAAAATGTTGCATGCATTAATATGTTGCATATATATTTCCCATGATACACAAAATAAACCCAGACCTTTAAATTTCATTTCAGCGTATATCATATCATTCGGGACATCCATGGGAAGTTGCAAAATTTCCTTTAATGCTCCCCTAACCATAATATCGGCGTCATTTATGAATTTGACTGGAATCTTTTGTGGTGGTACTGTCTGAAATGTATATATGATGGGGTGAAAGTTCCGTTTGGGGATCATTGTAGGTATCTAGGTGTTAATATAAGGAAAGATCTTCATTGGAATAATCACATAAATGGGATTGTAAATAAAGGGTACAGATCTCTGCACATGGTTATGAGGGTATTTAGGGGTTGTAGTAAGGATGTAAAGGATAGGGCATATAAGTCTCTGGTAAGACCCCAACTAGAGTATGGTTCCAGTGAATGGGACCCTCGCCAGGATTACCTGATTCAAGAACTGGAATAAATCCAAAAGAAAAGCAGCTCGATTTGTTCTGGATGATTTCCGACAAAAGAGTAGCGTTACAAAAATGTTGCAGAGTTTGGGTTGGGAGGAATTGAGAGAAAGAAGACGAGCTGCTCGACTAAGTGCTATGCTCCGAGCTGTCAGCGGATAGATGGCGTGGAATTTCATTAGTAGACGAATAAGTTTGTGTGGCGTTTATGAAAGTAGGAAAGATCACAATATGAATATAAAGTTGGACTTCAAGAGGACAAACTGGGGAAAATATTCATTTATAGGAAGATAGTTTAGGGATTGGAATAACTTACCAAGGGAGACGTTCAATAAATTTCCAATTTCTTTGAAATCATTTACGAAAAGGCTAGGAAAACAACAGATAGGGAATCTGCCACCTGGGCGACTGCCCTAAATGCAGGTCAGTATTGATTGATTGATATACCAAACTGAGACAGATTGAAGTGTTTATGATTACAAATTTTTGATCGGAATGCAAAAGCGGTCAAGAAATGAGGAGCTCTAGGGTGTTTTTGAGCTTATTTAGGACCTCGACGGACTGGAAAGTAATTTCATTGGAGAAATTTACACTCAAATACTTAATAGATGCTCCCTTTTTCAGGCATGGTATCTGTTTTTCATCTGCCGTGAATAGTTTTTCTTCTGACAGGTGACCATGATTGATGCATATTCCTTTACATTTTTCAATATTGATGTTAAGTCCAATTTCTTGTAGTTGATGTATGGCCGCATGAGCAAGTAATAAAGCTGACACAGAATCTTTTGCAAAAATAACTACATCATCGGAAAAAATACTGTTAGAGCTTCACGATCTGGACTCAACTGAAAGCCATATTGGGTAGATATCGACGTTTCGCTAAGGTCATCCAAAATGTGATTGATGGCGAGATTTAAACAGGATTGGCGACAGAGGAGAACCTTGCATAACTCCCTTACTTATCAAGATAGGTCTTCTTTTACTTCCTTGCGTCCGAATTTGCGTGACATTTCCTGTTTGCATATTCATGATTAAATTCGTAAATTTGGTTCGAATTGGTAAAGACTTCAGTGTCTCATTTACATGAGCATGACCAGCGTTGTCAAAGGCTTTCTCTATATCTAAGAATATATAGTAGTCAGAATGGCTTGTTTGTTTTTGGCTTCACGGAGAAGAGAGTCGAGTATCGCAGTGTTGACATGTGTTCCAGAGGGGTTAGTAAATCCTCATTGTTTGGGGTTTAAGACAACCTGTTCACGAAGACGCCTGTCAAGGACCCGCTCAACTATTCTACTTATTACTGAACAGATTGTGATAGGTCTCCAGTTCTTAAGATTGAGTGTATCTCCACCTTTATGGATTAGAACAGTCCTGGCCTTTTTGAAAATAGAAAGCACAACCTCAGTTTTCAACATACGTGTGGCAATGTGAGATATTATGTCGACTGCAATTGATAACCCTGGCGAGAACGTGGTCTGGGCCGGGTGATGTTTCTACGGCTATATGATTAACAGCAAAGCTGATTTAATCTGGGATTATAGTGTCATTAAATAAAATGTCAGTTTGTTCCCTGTCAATATCTCTTGTATGAGATGGGTATTTGGATGGAATCATGTCATTAGGTTGCCCGAGAATTTCAGAGAAATAATGGAATATTTCATCCGAAGGAATTTTACAGTTTTTTCAGCATTGGAATTTAAAACAGATCTAAAGGCCTTTCTGCGCTGATTGTAAAAGTGGTACTGGGTAAGCTGATATTTGTATTTTTCGCGGCGTTTTATTCGGTCCCGTTTTGTTGCCCGTTCAGGATTTTTTATCTGTTTATAGTTCCTCTGGTTGTCTGTGGTTTGTTTATTTTTCCTATACTGATAGTATATCCGTGACGGATGTTTGGGGCCAGGAAGTAGATCAATCGCACAAACCAAGAACTCACACCAAATCTCATGGTTAAATTGCTCGTCTGTCAAATTTTTTAAAACTCTACTTCGCTACTGCATCATTTTCTGCTTAAATTCATGCGGTAATGTGTTGACATCTATAGTTTACATATTAGCATGTTTCGATATTTTGAGAGGGATCAGCCCACTGTCGATTTCTAGAAACTAAAATTTGACGGTAAATATCAGGATTAGCTCTGCTGATGTGCATTTTGACACCACGGGAGCTGGAGTAATGACATCCGCAGTGTGGACACTGACAATTTACATTGACAGATGCCAGATTTGAAGAATTCGTAGTGTGTCAGTGTGTCTAGCTGATAAAGTTGGATGAAGAGTTTGAGATGCCTGAGGAATTCCTAAATTAACGTGAAATTGTTCACTCTCAATGATGAGTCCTCAGATAGTGGCTCTTGCTATATGTATGTTAATGCCCCTCTTTGTAAACTTTCTGTGACATATCTTACATTCAATAAATATAGGCACAGCACTTGAAATGATTGATACTTCCCGAGAATTGACCACGCTCTGGAGTGTTTGGCTAATCTGTAATAATACTGTTTTTGAATGATAGATCTTACCGAATCAGATAGTTCTTTCCACTGGTAACATAAAGGTAAACAGCTGATGTGAAGTGTCAGAATAATAATAACGTCTATATATTGTCATATGTTCAACGACAGTGGTACAGAAATCGACCAACGAAGCCGTCATAGAAGGTACCCCACAATGATGTCACGGAGGTTGCACATTGTTAATGTCACAGAGGAAAATCAGATGCAGATCATTAAAATAATATATACGATTTGTTATATAAATCCAACGTATCCAAAAAATGTCCAAATGCCGCACTTAACCTAAATTGTTCGTATCGTATGTAAGCAGATTAGACTGTAGTCACGAGATGATACAATTATTACTCATGAGGGCCTAAAGACTGCTATAATATTGTCCTAAACGGAGATTGTCTTAGTTAATCTTCAAAATATTCGTGATATAGAATAACATAGCAACCATTCGATGAACGTAAACAAACAACACGTGTACTAACCTATAAGTATACGACAAAACAACTATAAACGCAGAAAACGACACAATTCACAATGTAAACCACAAAACATAATTCAAAATATCATCAAGCCCATAAAATCTGTAATAAACACGAATATTAACCGTAAAAAATTGTTAAAATATCAAGATCAGGAAGTGTATCTTGATTACGAATTCATCACCTTCTTCTGCAGAACGGTCTGCCTACATCAGAAACATTACACGCTACTTCAAGTTCATGCCTGAGACGAACCATTCGCTAAATTTAAAAAATCACATTTTACAAAATGCGGGCGGTCTTCTCTACCTTCCATGTATTTATCTCCCAAACATCCTGTACATTTGCGAATGCATCTGCCTTAAACCGTCTTAACAGTACGCTAACACCCTACGACTTGAGAAGGACAATTTTCCCGCTAAAGCGCTAGTAGAGACGATACCTACTGTAGCGGAGGCTTTGAAACTACTTGCAGAAAATAAGAAAATTTTGTAAAAAATTAGCAATCCTGTAAAATCTCTTCAGGTTGCACACATTAACATGAGTTATTGATGACGGAAGTTTGTTCAGCTATTTCCACACAGTTTCCGTTATCGGTAAATGGTTTGTGGAATTGAAACAAAAAACCGGGTTCGATTCCCGTCAGGTCAGGGAATTTTACCTGGATCTGAGGGCTGGTTCGAGGTCCACTCTGCCTACACGATTATAATTAAGGAGCTATCTGACGGTGAGATAGCGGCCCCGATCTAGAAAGCCAAGGATAACGGCTGAGAGGATTCGTCGTGCTGACCACACGACACCTCGTAATCTGCAGGCCTTTGGGATGAGCAGCGTCCGTTTGGTAGTCCAAGGCGCTGTAAGGGCTGTACGGGCAAGGTGTGGGGGTTATCCCAGTTATTTCTGTGGTCGCTGGGGCCATCCAGGCTCAATTTGATTTTGGCTGAAATTTAAGACCTGATTCCCTTCCTAACGCCACGTTATTATTGAGATAGATATCTCGACATAGTATTTACCGGGATTCGAATCTCAGCCTTCCGGGTGGGAAGCCTGCAGCTAAGCCACTGAGTTAATGCTTTTTTTGTTTATCACAAGTTGCTTTATAT